>NC_056522.1:234356562-234434731 GCF_019175285.1 Sceloporus undulatus
TTCACTCAGTCAACAAGCCTGCCCATGCCCAGATTGGGGCAAAATTGTTGTGGCTGAGTGAAAATGAATCTTCCGGCCAAGATGCGAAGTGTTAACAAGCACCCACGCTATAGCAGGTGGTTTTGCTGTTCCGTTTGGGTTTTTCTTAGAAAGGAAATCGCTCCCCCCCGTTACAGGGGACCCAGGTGGGGCTGCGGGGGTCTTCCCACACTCTTGAGCCCTGAAATTGGGTATGCAAACCTCTAATTCGGCAAAATAGCTGGAAGATGAGCAGACCAGAAACCAAGAAACAGGGGGAAAGCCAAGCCTCGCTGAGCCAGCTTTTAGGGGGGGGGAGCTAAAAGAAATTGAAAAGAGACTGTTGCCGATTGAGGAAGATCCTCATCGTGAAGACTCTGTCGGAGGACTAAGGAAGCAAAGGAAAGGAGAGGTGGGATAAATTGCGATTATAGGACTAAAGGTTTCCCTGTCTCTAAACCGCAAGCAAAAATTAACAAGGCGATCAATAATAACTCAGACGGTGAATAGGGAGTGGAGGTAAAGGTGTGTGTAGACGGCGAGTTTGGAAGGATAGAAGAGTAAAGAAAAGGATAAGTCGGAAGAAAAGAAAGATGGATTAAAGATTAAAAAGGATCAAGAAAAGTAAATCAGAAGGGGATTTGTAATTTGAATTGGTAGAAGCAGAAGGAGAGGGACTGGGGATAAGGAGGCGAAGTAGAGGGCGAAGGACAAGGAAGAGAAGTAGACAGCGGTGGACAAGGAGGAGAAGTAGACGGCGACGGACGAGGAAGAGAAGCAGATGACGACGGACGAGGAAGAGAAGCAGACGGCAGAGGACAAGGAGGAGAAGCAGACGGCGACGGACGAGGAAGAGAAGCAGACGGCAGCGGATAAGGAGAAGAAGTAGACGGTGGTGACAAAGAGAAATAAAAGCATGGACAGAAATAAGTAAAGGAGGAAGATAAAGGAACTGGGACTTAAAGAGTACCTCGGTAAACTGTAAGGGGTGGCGCGGTTGGAATGGCGGCTTGACTCGGCGTTTTCAAGGTCAGGGGCCACATGTAGAACAGGAAGTTGGGGAAAGGAAGAGAAGGTATAGAAGACTGACAAAGAGGAGAGGCAAGAAAGGCAGCTAGCAAACTTAAAGAAAGAAACTCGAAGGAGTAGTGTCACCAAGAGGACGGGAGGTCTAATTACAGGATAGAAATAAGGAAGTACAACAAAGAGAGGTGGCAAGAGAAAGACTGAACTGAAAGAGAGACGCCATAAGCCAGACAGCGCCACTCAGCGGTTGGAGAGAATAATTACAGAAATTATAAATAAAATGGAGAAAACAGAAAGAACAATAGTAACAAGAGGAAGTGAAAAGGAAAAGGAAAGGAAGATGATGCAACAAGCAGAAACAAAACAGAATTTGCCAAGAAGTCCATCTGTAGAATTAAAGACAGTTGATGCAAATTGGAAAATATTAGAAGCCATTCAAAAAATTGAAACCAATGTAAGACAAGAAATTAAGGACTCAAGAGACGAATTAAGACAAGATTTTAAGAGAGAGATAGATGAATTGAAAGATACAATAAAAGGGATGCAGGAGGATGTGAAAGAGGTGAAAAGGAAGACAACTAAACTCGAGGTTAAAACAGAGGAGCTCGAGAGGACAACACAGGAATTAACTATAATACAGAGGCAAGAGAAGGAACAAAATAAATTGAGAGACTTGAAGGATAGAAGGAAATGTATTAAAATTAGAGGATTGAGAGTACTGATCCTGGTGAAGAACTACAATTGTTGGGAGCTGTTGGTGGAGTGGATTTAGAGTGGGATGAAGATACCTCTGTTTTCTAATCTTCTATAATAACTGAGACTGATGTTGTGCTCTATCAGCTGCATTTGTCTTCAGTGATGATTGTTAGGAGGGGAAAGCTGGGAGGCACTGGAGATAGTGTAACATAGAGGAAAGCAAGAAGAATTCAGAAGGAATTTTATTTTTAAATCTATTCCTCCCTACCAAAAGAAAAATCTTGGGGGAGGGTAGCTATAGTAGAGTAGGTTCTCCACATTTCTTGGTGGTTAGGAGAACAGGACTCCTGTAAAAGTGGAAAAAAACACAAATAAAATCACTTTTTAAAGCTATGAGAACACCTCTCTAGGACTCTCTGGTTCTTCCAGAACAACTCTGTGGTCAAGTTCCAACAGAGTCATGTTGGAGGACCTAGAGAATCCTACAGAGAACATATTATTAGATTCATAAATGATCAAATCCACAAAAGTTAAAGCCACAAATGTGGAGGGCTTATTGTATTTTTAGTCACTTTCTATTAAAAAAAAATAAGGCAGGGGTCAAGGATTTGGAGAATGAGGTGGATAAAAATCAAAGTCTCCCCTCCCACAATTAATCTGAAATAGTTTAGAGCCAGTTTGCAGTTTCTGAAATTGAAGACAATAAAAGGCAGAGTATACTAAAGGAGTAAAATTTCTGACATGCAGGCAGTCCATTAGAGAACTGACAAAATTTCGACTCAAAACAAGATAATCAACTTTTTTCTATATACTGTGCCTCAGTTGCATTGTGTTCTGTCTGGATACTGGCCGACTTAAGATTGTTAATAAAAAAATAAAACAGAACGAAACAAAAACATACCAGTTTGCTGATCATAATTATCTGTTTTTGCATGTGAGAAGGTTTTCTAAGATTTTTCTACCTGAAAACTTGATTAAGTTTGGGAAAGATGGAAAGTAAAAGTATTTTTAAAAAAATTTTGTAGGCTACAACAAGCAGTAAAAAATAATTGCATGATTTCATTTTTTAAATTATATTTTAAACAAAGTTCTTACTTATTCTGTGCTTACACTTTTATTTTTTAAAAAGCATATACAGTGGGCCCTCCCCTTATGCGGGGGATCTGTTCTGGACCCCCCCCCCGCAAAAGGGAAAATCCGTATATGCTTGCATCCCATTGGAAACAATGGAGTGCGTGTGCACGAGCCATTGTTTTTCCCCTGCGTGGCTTACGCTTATGCTGGAAACCGCGTATAGTGCACCCGTACATGGCACAGGCACAATGTACATCACACCTATGGAAATGCAAACTGAGCAAAATGAATTTTTAGGACAATGGTGAAGAAAAATGTTTTGCCGTTGTGATTGATCAAAAAGAAACTATTTGTTTGAAAGATGATTTAAGAAAATAATGTGTGTGAATAAGAATAACATTTAGTAGATTGTTCCTAAATCATCCGTAGAGTATTTCCTACTGGACAATAGAAGTGTAGAATACAACCCTAATTTTTAAACACAGAATAAAAATGAAATAAAGTATCCAGAATTTTTCAATTGCAATTATACAGAGAGAGAGAGAGATTAAATGTGTGGTTTTTTTCTGTAGCTGGATTGTACTTGGATCATCTGTATTGGTGGCAATGTTCTCTTAAGTGATCTGTGTTTATGTTAGACAGCTGCTATATTAACTCAGTATACAGCATACACAGACACTGTTAGTGTGTGTTTGTTTCAGTTTAAAATGGGAGGCATTATAATTCCACTGGCATTCATAGCTAGCCCTCTGCATATATTCTTCCATTCTCCTTCCACAGTGTTTGGCCAGACAGTTGTACAGTGACTCAGGAAACAATAAACCTGAACATATTTTATTGGCAGCAATAATCTGAGAAGGAAACCTTACAAGTTTTTCATATGTAGAGGCTTTTCCTATCATCAGAATTTTCCAGTTGTGTGGAGAAGCTCAATGTGCAGTGGAGGCTTCTATCAGACTCTTGCTCTCTTTATAAAGAGACAGTTTACAAGTCAAGGGGGTCTTGCTTAATCCTTCTCCTCTGGCATTTACTTTAACTCTTAGTTGCATGTCTTAACAGGGCTGTTATTGCATGCCAAAAGATACATGTGAGAACTCCATGCAGCAGACATTTACAAAACTGTCTGCTCTCTCTTCTTTCCATTCTATTCCTTTCTCTGATCATCACAGCATCCTTCCTACTCTTACAGAGAAAGATTGAGGGATTAGCTTGCTGCCCTTTTTGGAGGCCAAGTGCAAATGGTTTGGTTAATAATTATACTATTTCATATAGTATTCTACATTGGAATTCATATTTTTAAGATGAAATATTATTTTCCACATAGAGAATGATGGGTTTTTTTAGGCAGAAAATGTTATAATGGGAGGTTGCTTCTGGGTAAAATTTGTCCATGATTGATTTGCATATAAAACATACAAGAAAATCACATGCAAATTTTGTACAGAATAAGTCCTGAACTGCAAATATATTTGATAATCCAGGATTCATTTCATCAAGGTTTCTCAACATTTGGAATACTTGGTGTGAGGTGTTTTTGTTTGTTTGTTTGTTTGTTTTAAAAACCCACCAATTTTGGAATATATTCAAATATTCTTTCCATCCCTAAAACATTGAAACAGTGCCATCCACTCTAGTTTGCTCTAGATGTCATACATATATATTGCTTCTTGACCTTTTGACTAAGATCAAGTGTATACATATATTGCTTCTTCATTTGTGCAGAACATCATTTGTAAAACAACAACATTCTGTGGAACTTATCGCAGGTCACCAATTTACTGGGAAACTGGAAGTGAGAAAGAATGAGCAGATGGAATGTAACTTATTTGTGATGTCTAGTTTTGGTTATGGCTACATGCTAGCCACATGACCCAAGCCCAGATCCTGTGCAAGAAAAATGACTGACAAATCAATTGCTTTCTGTTTAGGCTGCTACACACATGCCCTGTGCAGCCCATTTTCCTGTTTACTTTGATGAGTGTGGTGTAATGTACACATGGAGATGTAATGAACTATGGCCATTGTCAATAGGTTATTAATGCTTTCTTGCTCGAGATATCAACTATACTTTCGTTTTCAAATGAATAGTCATCTTCTCTGTTACACTATAAAAAAGGGGGTGGGGGAAAGGATCCAGCTAATTTATTTCAGCATGAGCTTTTGTGTATTTCGATCTACTTCTTCAGATGCCCTGATGGGATATTTCCTTTTTGAATTTCTGTAATAATTTGTGATTTTGGCTTCTATGTGGATTTTTTTCTAGTCAACTATAACTTGCAGTCTATACTCAGATTCTTAACTGCAAGTGTAAAAAATCTATCATTTAGCTAGGGGACTGGGAAATGTCATACTGCAATGAATAATTCAATGTAATTTTGAATAGAGAATGTGGAAGTAGTATAGTCTATTGTGAAATGTGAAATAAATATTAAGGAGGAAGGAAGAGGAAGGAAGAGGCCAGAAATGTAAAGTATGCATACAAATTGTGAAAGACATAAAAGAAAAAGATCTCTATTCACAACACCCAGAAAGCTTATTTGTAAAGAAAGAAGTTTTCTTGCAGTATATACTCTAAACAGTGTGAATTTCTGAGGTTTTTTGTTTTGTTTTGTTTTGTTTTGCCAGAGTGACATTTATTGAAATACTAGGCAAGCACAACACTTATGTAATGAGAATTAGTACAGAAGTGCAGAGGTTGGATACAGGTGGGATGTGAGTTTTCCATTTCACATTGTATTTATCCATTTATCTTTTTCAAGTGGTAAGTGTGGGTGACAATGCAATGGTGAAAAGTATAATATAGTGAAATATATTATCAAAATAATTTTAACATCTTTTTATTTTAGAACTCATAGCAAAAACACTGCATCCTTATTGTCTTTTTATATATCATTTAATTTATATTCAGTGGAAGGTATAAATGTTTTTGGGGTTACAAGATGGACTGTTATGTTTGATAATCAGTTCAGCAGTATTAAGCACTGGAATCCGGGATATTAATTCATTGCTTCTAATTTGAATAATCGCTTTTCAAAATCAGTCAACTTCCTAATGATTAACACATTACAAAAAAAATTTACATACAGAATGTGGTCTATATAGGGAATGGCACAGATTGCTATTACTGGAAACTTCACAGTGCTCTTGTTTGGTCACTTTAAAGTTGCATTCTCCAACCTGGATTTTTTCCTCCTCCAATTGACTACAGATCCCAAAGTGCCATTGCTGTGTGAGAATAGTGGGATTTCAATATATATAGAAATTGTCAGGCTGGGGAAGACACTCTTAAAGCATGGGATCTCATCTTATTAATTAATTTTATCATTGTTTTGCATCTTTCTCTCTCCCCATCTAAATGTCTCATATTAGCTAACAAATGTACTGTTCACTTACTTTTCAAACAACTCATTTATTAAAGGCAAGGAATGACATTATGAATTAATAAGAAATAAGAAATAAGTGTGTCTCTTATTTCATCTAGAGAATACTGATCCCCACTGCAAATGCATCAGTATGTGGCTTGTTAGAAAGATTATTTAGGGGCTAAACAGATCACCCCTTTGGAGCGGCCTGCCGCCTCCCCATTCAGTGCTGGATCAGGGACGCAGCAACTACATGCCACAGCCCCAATCTGGCCTTTCCCCTACACTAAAAGCAACAGCAAAATTCTGCTCCTTTTCATGCCAGGAAAAAGGCACCTTTGCCACAGCAGCAGCACTTTCTGGCGCTCCTTTGGTGCTGCGTCAGCTGCACAAAAAGAGCACCATGATGCCACATGATGTACGATTGGGTGCATGGCATGATGCAGCATCCGAGCACCATCTGGGCATGTGTCGGGCGGACACCACATCCCACTCTGCCCCAAGTGTATAACGCCTGTCTGTACAGTCTGGTAATGAATCAAGGGAATTCTTAATCAGAAGGTTTTTAGTGCCTCTGCACAAATTTTCACAACCAAATGTTGCCACTGTTAATAAAGAGTGATTTGCTATAAGCATGATTTGTAAAGATCACTGATGTGTGCTTCTCTCTAAGCGTGACTGGCAAAAATCAGTGATATATGTTTCCATCTAACAACTTAAGCAGAGTATTATTGGGAAACAGAAGAAGAAGTAGAAGAAGATAGAGAGAAGAGAAGAAGAAAGGCAAGTAGAGATGAGGAAAACCTTTCACTTAATTATCTGAGTGCCTACCACTGTGTGAGAAGAAAGCTCACACTAAAGTACTGAAGGCATACTAAGATCCTTGTTAAGTTCCTTAGTGGGGGGGGGGGGAATATTGAATTTTTCCAAATAAATAAATAAATAAATAAATAAATAAAGACTTGCCTCTACTTGCCAGAAAAATTCCAGCAACTTCCATCTAGGCCAATAGGTGGAGATGGAGAAACAGCAGACTTCAGAGCTGAATGAGCTAATGTTAGGAAAGGGTTCTGGATCTTGTGGATTTCTACTGAGCAAACAGACCACCTCCTTACCAACTCATTCCATTCAATTCTTCCAAGCCTGCTTTTTTATTCTTCTCAATTAATATTTGATTGTTTTCCAGTACCAGCTCTTCTGTTGCCTCTCAGCAGTTTTTCTCCTTCACGATTCCATATGTTTCTCCACTAGCCCCCCGACAGCCATATGGAAGCAGGAATATTAAATGTTTAATGAAATGATAGATCTGAGATGATATCCATGTGATATATTTCTCCAATCTAGTCTTTCCCTCCTGAAGCTTTCCTGTTTTGTTGAATCTGACAGAAGTAGAGCCACCCCTTAATAAGGTATTGTAATAAACTAAAATTAATAAATTCATCAAAGCATGAAATTAACTTTGGTATTAGTCAGAAAATACATTAAATCAAGCAACAATTGGTGGGCTAATACGTTAATAATTTAATATGTTGTTTAACTATCTATAGCTTCATCTGCATTGCAGTTTGACTCCACCTTAACTGTCATGGCTCTGTCCTATGGAATTCTGGAATTTGTAGTATGTTATGGTATCAAACCCTTCTTACTGAGAAGGCTAAACATCTCACAAAACTACAAATCCCAAAATTCTATAGCATTGAGACATGGCAGTTCAAGTGAGGTCAAACTCCATTATTTTTGCAGTGCAGATTAGATATATGTTTCTCTTTTTTAGAATTTCAAAACAGTGACTGTTCAAATTACTATTTAATTATTTACTAATGAATTTAATTTAATTTACTAATGAATTTATTAATGAATCCCATTCATGGGCTGTTGCAGGTAAAAAGCCTCTGGAAACCAGGGTTCATTTCCCAACTCAGCCATGGAAACCCACTTGGTAACCTTGGGCAAGTCACACTCTCGCACCCTCAGGGGAAGGCAATGGCAGTCCTCCTCTGAACAAATCTTGCCAAGAAAACCCCATGATTAGCTTGCTTTAAACAACTTGAAGGTAAACAACAACAATAGAAACATCAACACAGCTAGCTATCCAGTGGCATGGGAGGTGTCAAGATCCAATTTGTATTTGGCTTCACTATTAATTTTGCAGAAAGTTCCAACATAAAACACATGCTTTCTTATTAAAAATGAATAAATAAAAATTAATGTATTAATCCCTCAGCCTTGTTGGGGGACATGTGTGGGAGTTTCCTATCCCTTTTCACCAAGAGGTCCCCCCCCCCAACATGGTAAAAGAAGTCTTCTCTGTCAGCGAATTCCGGTGCTGCTGCAAACTACAAGTCCCAAGATTCTATAGCATGGAGCCATGGCAGTTAAAGAAGTGTGAAACTGCATTATTTCTGCAGTGCAGATTAGACTCAAGATAAAAATGTGTGCATGCGTGCTACCTGGACACTTAATTGTTGAATGTATAGGAATAGCCTCCAGTTTTCCTTAGTGAATGTTATCCGCCCAACACACACAATGCAGCAGTGTTTTAAAAGATAAGTTTGGATTACACAGTGTTATGTGATTCTGATGCATACAACGGGCGGCTGTGTATTTTCTTTTTCGGTCTGTGTTTCCGTACTTGAAATTTCATTCTACTAATGTTGAAAAAGCATGGAGACGCCCGGGTTGCATACGGGCTGCATACTGCCCAGTGATGGGTGGATCCACCTTAAGAAAGTTACATCCTTGGTCTATCTCGGCAGTGAAGCTAACGCGATAATTTCCTATATCTGTGAGCACTGGTGTATGTGAGTGTTGCTGTGTAAGATAATATGGGTAAAATTTGCACATGTATTGATTTAGGTATTTGAATTTATTTAAATAAAATTTTGCTAATTTGAATGGTATCCTTTCCTTATAAAAAGTTAAAATATGTATATACATGAATGTGTGAATAAATATATACACACTAAACAAAATATTTTAATTTGTATAATATGTTGAGTGGGGACCACTGCTATATGGAATCAGAAATGACACATATACTTAACATAAACACAGAGAGATACCAAAAAATAAAACAAAACAAAAAGCAGAAACACAGTACACCAGGGCACATTAAGAATACTGTACTAGATCTTCCCTGGTACAACATACTGCTATCCTTACCATAACATCGACAGCTTCAAATAACATGTCAGGAAATAGATTCCTGTGTTTTTGAACATCCCTCTCCAAATTTACAGCGCTTTATAAATAAAGGTTAATAATAATAACTTGGTGGCTTCCAGATGTTTTGGATCATAACCAGCATGGTCAGTGTTGGATGCTGCTGATGCTGCTGGGTACAGGAATCCAAAACATCTGTGCTATTGCGCCTGTAATCTTGTGCAACATGTAATAGTTAGCCTTAGACATGTCTACACAGGAGTTTGCCCCACTGAGAATTACATGTTTAAAAGCACTTAGAGGCTCGACAGACCGCTCCTAAGGGGTGGCGGGACACCGCCCCTTTCCTAGCCAGATTGGGGCGACAGCAACCTCATGCTGCAGCCCTGATCCAGCCTTTCTTTCTTTTCTTTTTTTTAAATAAGATTTTTTATTAGTTAAAAATAACACAATACACACAAAAAAATAATCCTCAAAAACAAAGTAATTCCTATCAAATACCATAACAGACAGTAACTTCTTAAATAATTCCACAATTCCATCTAACTAATTCTAAAAATTACTATTAACCACCTAGATATTCACACTTCCATTGACTTACTGATGTTACTTTTGTCCTAACCATACTTTTCACTAACTCTTACTTCCTACAAAACTAATTCTTCTCCCTTGGAGTCAATTATTGATCCGGCCTTTCAAGGGCGCAAAAAGGAACTGCAAAAAGTGGTTCCTTTTTGCACCCTCAGAAGGGTGCCATAGCCACATTCCATGTCTATATGGCGCTCCTTTGGTGTTGCTTCATATGGATGCAGCGCCGGAGAAATGCCATGATGCCACACACTGTGTGGAGTAGTGCAGGGCATCAGGACGCCCTGAGGGGTGGAGTCAGGCATGCATCATGAAGATGCTATTCCCGACTCTTCCTCCATGCCGGTGCTAATGTCCGGTATATACAGGGCCTTAGTTAGTTTTCTAAAACATGGAATATCAATAAGCAGCTGCTATATAAAGAATATATTGCATG
Source organism: Sceloporus undulatus (assembly GCF_019175285.1). NCBI lineage: Eukaryota > Metazoa > Chordata > Lepidosauria > Squamata > Phrynosomatidae > Sceloporus > Sceloporus undulatus. Next base: position 234,366,925 of record NC_056522.1, read on the forward strand.
CAAATTTAGTGTTATTTAAAGGAGAGCTAATGGATTTCTATGATTTTCACTAGAACATTGAATGAAATAATATTGATTTCAATGCCCTCTTCTATATAGGAAAAAGATTGCACTCCATCCTGTATATTTAATGTGCCCTGCTTGGATAACTTCGGAAGTACAGTCCAGCATGATCAGGACTGTGTTTTTCTGTACTTCTAATCAGTTGGACTGTTTTTATTGAGTATTTTAAGACTGAAGATGTTGTGGAATCTTGAGACTATTATAAATCCCAGTTTAATAACCATATATATATACTACTGCTGGTGAAACATGCATGACATTTCCTCCTTATCAACATTTCATTTCATTCAGAAAATTACAAATTTGTGTGAAAATCTGGGGGGAAATGGGAGGGGGGGAATCAATTGCTAATATGAGCCTGATGTTCTATACTGAAATTGTGAGGCTGCTATTATGATTTAAATCTTTGTTATTTTGTATTTAAAAATAAGTGATTTGATGTTTTGTTTTGTTTTTTATTTAGATGAACTGTCAAATTCATCAGACACCAGATTGTCTTTAGAAGATCTGTTCAGGAAAGAGTTTATAATTCACAATCCAGAAGCCAAATGGATTAATGGTATGTTGCATATATTATTAAGCATTCTGAACAGAATAAGTTAAGGATGGGGAATATTTAGAAATAAATACAAGTGCATGTTGATCAGTCTCTTAATTTGTTGATGATATCACAATGTCTGTAATTTTTTGTTGTTTAAGACTGGTTATTACAGTCTTACTGGGTGAAATCCAGACGTCATAACATAGAATATACACATTGAAATCTGAGGCATCTCCATAATAGAATCTTAAAAGAAAAGGACATTGTAGGAGGAGAAACTTCATTTAAGTTCAAGAACTGGTATAGCTTTAATAGTTTTCTCCCAAGCTAGCTCACCTGAACCAGCATGTTGCTTTCCTAAAAACTGGGAGTCTGTGCATTATCCTAACCATAGCTGGAGAAACATGCAGGCCAAGATATGTCAGAAAAAATATATAATAAAGTTCCTCATGAAGCACAGTGAGGCAGTGGCATCACTGGGGGATGCGACCTGCACCAGGTGATGTCCAAAAGATGGGTGATATGACTTCTTCTCAAGGACCTACATTTTGGCAGAAACCGGCTTTGGCATTCACCTGCTTCCCTTTAAAATGCTTTAAGTGATGGTAGAAGTGGGGTAAAGCTCAGTGGGAGGATAATTTTTTTAAAATTACAATTTCAAATTAAGCTTTTTAATTTTTTTAATTACAATTTCAAATTTCAAGATTTTTAATTTTTAATTTTTTTAGAAAAATTGTCTTTTTAAAAAAAGAAATATTTTAAATATATTTTTTAAAAAAAATCATTTTAACCAAATCTGATTGATTATTTATTTATTTATTTATGGTATTTATACTCCACTCTTCAGCCCTAAAGACTCTCAGAGTGACTTACAATTATTATTATTTTTAAGTAGATGGTTCCCTGCCCTCAGGCTTACAATCAAAAAATACATGACACAGAAGAAGGGAATGGTGGTGGGGAAGTGGATCCAGTCCAGTAGTTCTTCTCTCCCTCTAAGGCCTAGACCATTGCAGATGGACTGGAGGGAGGGCCCTTCTTCTTACTCTGGGTAGCCCTGATGGAGGTGGGCCTGCCTTTTCACTCCCTCCCAGGCCAGATGATGACAAATGTATATATAAATACATTTGGATTGTGTGTTCTATAGTATTGTAATTTGAAGGAATAATTTTAATTTTGCTAGTTGTTTATATCACAACTATTAGCATTACATTCAGTGTTATATGGGAATTATGATTTATGAGTAGTATTAGTGCAAAATAGCATCACAAAGGATTCTGTATGATTTGAAATGGGAGGAGGTCAGTGGGTATGTGTGTGTGTGACACCAACCCTGGTTGGTGTAGTGTGGCAATCCATTTGCACTTTGGCCTTTCTGTGATATTGTGATTCTGCTTTATATATCTGAGTTTAAGATAAAAGCCACACTCCTATGACACTTTCTTCTTAGATTGGTTATGTATTTAATTATGTGCAAGCATAATTATAAGATTTAACCATTCACCATTTTGTGAATTCAGTTGTTGATATTTATACTTTTCCCCTCATATGCCCATAGGTAATAGTAATTTTACTACAGTATTGTACTCACTAGAAGCATTTATATCTCTCTCTTTCTCTAAGATAGCAATTCAGCCATTTCCTGATGCATACTGGTATGTGTTCACAGCTCTGCTGTGATAGTAGTTCTCAAGATGAGAAAAAAGATCATAACTGGAAATGTCCACTTGCAGATCAGTATTTGTATGACAGTTTATGGTAGATGTTCCTGGGGTTTAGAAAATGTCATACTAGTGAAGACAATGAAAGGTGTTTATACTTGTAGTGTGAATGGAGAGTCTCTTTGATCAATTTGAAATCTCACCTTTGCATTTAAGAAACTTCATTCATTCATTATGAGTGTAATTCCAGATTAGTGTGTGTGTGCATGGATATTTAGAAACAGACACACACACACAAAATTATATACTGTATACTTATATACTTATACATTTTTTAATTCATCAAACAGCAAAAAGCCCGCAGTCTTGGTTTTATCTTTGACTCTTCTCTGTTGTGTATCCCTCAGATCCAGACCACAGTCAAGGCTTGTAGATTCTTCTTGTACAATATTGCCAAAATCCGACCATATCTCTCCACCTCCATCCTTTAATCTCTGTCCAGCATTCAGCTGCATGCATTATCACATCCGCCCACCGCTCTGACCACATCTCTCCTGTGTTGGCATCCCTTCATTGGCTCCCCCTCCCTTTCCACATTCAGTATAAGCTCCTGCTGTCGACATTTAAAGCCCTCCATGGACTGGCCCCTCCTTACTTATCAGACCTTCTTTCTCCTCACCTTCCCACCAGGGCCCTCCGTTCTGGTAGTCAAGATCTACTGTCTCAGCCCAGGATTTCCTCTGCCCCATCTCGAATTCGCCCCTTTTCACTCGCTGCCCCTCACTCCTGGAACCTTCTTCCCCCACAAGCAAGAGCCATCACTTCTTTAACCAGCTTCAAAACTGAGTTGAAAACCATCCTGTTCAGAGTAGCCTTCCCAGGCATTGCATAATTGTCGCTTGCTCTTTGGTGTTCTTTTGGTGCCTGTTTATCAAACCATTTCCTGTATTGATATGTACTGTATATGCATTATCCTACTTGAGAGTATGTATTTTCCCTGGAAAATGATTAACCATCTATTATGAAGCCAAGCCCTCCCTCCAGTCCATCTGCCTTGGTCCAGGCCTTGGAGGTAGAGAGGAACTGCTGGACCTCTTACCCTTTCCCTCCACCACTCTCTTCTCCTTCTGTCTCATGTCTTTTTAGATTGTAAGCCCAAGGGCAGGGAACCATCTAACTAAAAAGATTGTATGTACAGCGCTGTGTAAATTTACAGCGCTTCATAAATAAAGGTTAATAATAATAATAATAATATGGGCAAACAATAAAATGTTACTACAAGTTTAAAATGAAGCGCAACCTCCCCTCTCCCCCAAAAAACCCACCACCCCATGAAAATATAGAATGACATCCATATAATCTAAGACTGAAAACTACATCTCTCAGTCACTATGATCAGGATGAATGTGCAGTAGAACTTCATGGAGAACTGAGCTGCTATTAATTTCTGCACAGTAATTATTCCTATGTTCCTAGAAAGGGTAATAGTCCTTTTCTATTCTCATGAACTAAACAACAGCAACAAGAGGTGCTTGTTTGTCCCCTTCCCTCCCAAGCTGCTTCTAGGTGCTGATGTCTAATAGGCTGAATGAGCGAGGCAGAAAGCCTGTCTCTCCATGCACAATCCCCTGAGAGCACGTAAATGGGCTTTCTGGATTGTGGCCTATGTCTTTTTATGCTATAATTAAATTCCATCAGATCAGCCACTGCTCTCTAATGTGATTCTGAAAGAGGTCTAGATGTCTGTCAGGCCTTTGAGGATGTTAAATGAGAGTGCATCCACTTTTAGTAGTATTGATTTTCAACATTTAATAAAAAGTGAAAATTTAAAATGCTGCCAGTGAGTGATACAAAATGTTTCAGATTAAGGGCACATTGAAAGAGAAAGATGGGATGTGCCTTAGAAGTAGAAAAGGGAGGAAATGGCCTTAATTTGCTTAAACTACAGTGCTGTGTTGAACGATGAGCTTTCAAAATGGTTATCACATGATTTAAAATTACAAAAAGGCTAGGACTTTAATGGAATGCATGGAAATTCAAATTGCAGAAATCATGATGAAATACATCTGAATTAATTTGAACATGGGGATAATGCTTTGGCTAAGGTGATATGTGGTGAATCTTGAGACCCAATACTTCACCCACAAAAAATGTTGGCCCACTGCCAGATACTCAAGTGCCTGATCTCTTTCAGGGTTTCTTAAATTCTTTTAAGCATATCTGCTTTTCACTTGGAAAAAGCCACCCTACAAGCATAGTAGCTTATAACTACTTAAAAATATTTTATGGAACTATGTTTTACAGAGCAACCTCACCACAATTTCCTTTCGGAGGGTCACTCACATTCAGCTTCCCCCATCACCACCTTTCAGATACCTTCCTGTGTATTTATTTTTAAATATTTTTCATTGTTTTAAGAAGAAGGGAACAGTCCTATGGCTTTCTGTAGTGCTTGTTCAGAGACATCTGTATGTCTGCTGCCTCTCTTGTTATGTCAAGCTTTCTACTAAAATGCCTACATTGGCCTGGTACAAATGGGCCAAAAGCAGCATGCCGGCAACAATTCTAGGGTTCTGGAGCGTGCAGCAGCCGCACACTCCAGAACCCTAGTTTGTGTGGCGGCACCATGACTGTGCAGCCCCACTCACACAGGGTGCGCGTCCATGATGCAAGCACGGCACCGCATCTGCACATCCAGACACTGCGCTTGCATCATGAATGTGATACAGTGTGCTGATGGTGCACTGATAATGTCATCCATGTGTGCCACAGAGAACTCAGTTTTTCTGGGTCCTTTTTGGGACGGAGGGATGCTGCGCGGTTTGGCTGCTGCAGCGTCCCTACAGAGGAAAACTGGATGCCTACAGCCCGCCTTTTTGGTGTGGTCTGGAGAGCCCTTTACTCCCCTCCCTCTATCTAACAATAGGAAGTGACATCTGAAATGGGAGAGTCCTCACTTATGGAAAGGTCCATAGTGGCTAGGGCTGCATCTGTACTGCAAAAATAAGGCAATCCTTGAAGATGGGTAGAGAGGACAAGTGGACATGAGAATAATCCCTCTTTCCATTGCTTGCCACTTCTTTCTATTTATATCCTCTTTGGCTCTTGTTCCTACTTCCATCTCAATCCTGTTTCTTTGTTTCTTCTCCACTCTTGCTGCTTCTTCCTCATATTTATTCTTTCTACCCCAGTTTCAGTTCTCCCTTCTGAGAATCTCCCTATAGCTCCTGCCCTGCTCCTTCTTCCTTCTTCAGTGTCCTTCCTTTTGCTCTACCCTTCCACTCTTTCTTATCTGTTCTGGCTACTGTTGTAAATTTGAAATGTCATAAATGGGGGTGACAAAAATTACAACCCACATATTTTGAAGTATTATAATATACCATTACAATTGAAATAATTATTGAAGGAAAAACAAGCTCAGCAGCCTATCCAACAGCTTTTTGTATCACTCTTAAATCTAAAATGATATAAAATATTTAAGAGTGATAAATTAACTCCATGTTGTCTGGGTGGATGTTAATAATTTTTCTTATGATTACATTAGCTTGAGGAATAAAAATGTTTCAATTATGCTCTTGAGTCTTGAGATAAAATCCAAATGGTTTAAATTTGACTGGCAATACTGTAAATCTAGAACCTCATGCCAAGTTCCTGCAACATGAACAAAAATAAACAATTTTCTGGAAACAAACAAACAAAATATTTACCAGTTGGTCCTGAATTGACACAAATACAGTTTAGGATGTTAACCTAAGTATAACTATCAGATCTGGTAAAAACTGGTGCATCAGTGTGAATTGGGGAGGGGGAAGAGGAAAGGGGAAAGAGAGAAAGAGAATGAAAGAGAGAGGGGGAGAGATTGTGTTTGTTTAGGAGGTACCCAAAATATTTGACAGATCAAGTCCAAATCATTACCACTATCTTCACTTTATTTCAATAAGATAAAATATCGAGTTTGATTACTCACATTCCTGGTATGGCGCAAGAGTGGGGACAAAAGGGTACCCAGTATTGTTCTTATTGACAGATGGACAGCCGTGTTGGGAGGGAATGGCTGTGGCTGAAAGTCTGAGTCTAGAAAGTTATGGGGGACAGGTACAGGTTCAGAAGGTAAGAGAGAACAGGATGGAGCTTTACAGCACCTTGTTCTGCTCCAAGACCCATTAAGGATTCAAATGATAGGAACCTCATAAAAGTAGGGTAAAGGTATTCCCCATTGACAAGGTTGTCAAGTTGTGTCTGACAATAGGTGGTGGTGCTCATCTCCGTTACTAAGCTGAAGAGCTAGCGTTGTGAAAGACTATTCTGTAATCATGTGACCAGCATGACTGCACATAACACTGTTTACAGAGTGGTACCTATTCATCTACTAGCATTTGCATACTTTTGAACTGCTAGGTTGGCACAAGCTGGGACTAGTGATGGGAGCTCACCCCATCGTGGAGCACTTGGGCCTCGAACTGCCAACCTGCCGATCTTGCAGTCAATGGAGCCAGCATCTTAACCACTTGAGCCACCGCAATTTCACAACCCTACTCTTACTTTAGCTTGTCAGGGAGATGAAGAGAGTGTGGTTTTGCAAACATTAGTTTTAAATACTTGCAATATTTTGTGACAGTTTGAAGAGAATGCTTGTTAAAGAATGGATGAAAGAAAGAAAATCATTTTGACTGAAAAGTGGAAAAATGTCTGCCTCTCCCTGATAAATTAGTTTGCATGTTTTAAAAACTTTAACTCTTATCATATGTTCCTTAGGAAGAAACAATTGTCTGTGTTGTTCTTAGGATAAAACCAGAAGGGTTTTTTGTATAAAAAATGAGTTGTTTTCCTGATACATTCTACTGTCTTTCTCATCTTTATAACATTTCCTTATTACAAATATTTTTCCCACGGTGTTTTTTTTCTGCATGTGAAGCAGTTGACAATATACAAAGTACTCAAAATTTGAGTTAGCAAATGGTTTGAATGCTGGACTTGGACTCTGGAAGCCAGGGTTCAAAACCCAGCTAGGCTATGTAAACCCAATGGGTGACCTCTCAGATGTCACTAGCTGACCTCTCTCAGTCACAGAAGAGGGCAATTGCAACCCCCCTCTGAATAAATGTTGCCAATAAAACCCCATAAAAGAAGTTACCTTCAAGCCATAAAAGTCCTGAAGGTATACAACAACAACAGCTTATTATGTATAGAAATAGTTTTAGTTTTTCTAGGAAAACATTATTTTCCTTTTATTAGCACAGTCTGTCTTCTCCTACCCATGATTAGACAAGTTTTAAAAATGGCACAAAACAATAGGACGGAAGTAAACCACGTCCCATTTTAGCCAACAAGATAAAAAAAGTAGATCCAGATAATAAATCCAGCTGTGCAAAGAGGGAAAATTCTGAAGTATGTTCATAATTGACAGCAGATCTCTGAAAAAAAAAAAAAAACATAGGTGAAAAGTTAAGTGGAGGGATAGAGAACTCAGGCCAGAAAAAGAACCTGTGGCAGGTAGCTAGCTGTTACTAAAACTTTCTGCTGGAGATTTATGTTACGTGCCTTATAGAAGAAAAATGCACAGACACTGTGAAAGTCAACACGAGATTGATAAATTGTAGAACAAAGTCACAGGTCAGGTGTTATAGTGTATGGTATGAATGAATTAAAGTAGATTCGTAGTGAAATCTCATATGTAACTACAGGAAACGTTCAATGAGATTTGCTTGTGTGTGTGTGTGTGTGTGTGTGTGTTTGCAGCTTAAGAGTCAAACTAGACATTTATTTAATAAAATATTTGGTAATATATATTGGAATTAATTAATTAGAAGTGCAATGGTAAGGGGGTGACAATGAGAATCTTGGACTGACAAGGGGTTGGTTTTTTTTTGGTCATTTTATGACTAACTTGGTACAAAATTCACATGTGATATTTTGCAGAGAAAACAGTATTTCTGTTGTGTGAAAAACCCATGAACAAATTTTATACAGAATAAATTATGAACCACAAATAGCCTTCAAAAACTGCCTAGAATTTCTTACACTGGGAAGAAATTGCTATATTACTTACTGCTTCCTTTTAGAACATTGATAGTAACAATTACAACCCTGGGAAGGAGACTTGGTGGCTCAGTGGTTAAATGCTGGTACTGCAACCACAAGGTTGTGAGTTCCATCTCAGGGCTCCAAGGTTGACTCAGACTTCCATCCTTTTGTAGGTCAGTAAAATGAATATCCAGCTTGTTGGGAGCAATTGGCTTACACATTGTAAACCCCTTAGAGAGTGGTGAGTTCACCATTAATTGGCATAGAAATGGAAATGCTAATGATAATGCTTTCTAACCCTCTCAAGAGAAGCACAAGACAATTCTTGGGAAGTTGGAAACTATAAATTGACTCAGAAGGATGATTTTGTAGAAATGTTTGTCTAGTGTAGTCAGTCTCATATAGAGAGTGGAAAGAGCAGAATGAGGAGGATATATTGGTAGGATCAGGGAGAGAAAAGATGCAGTAGATGTATACAAATTACATTGGCCTTGATGTAGGCCACTGCTACACTGCAGAATTAATGCTTGTTTGACACCACTAACTTCATCCTATAGAGCTGTCTAACAGAAGGTTAAGTATCTCACAAAAATCCCAGAATTTCATCACATTAAGCCATGGTGGTTAAAGCAGTGTCAAACTGCATTAATTCTTCAGTTTAGATGGGAAAAAATGCTGAGGATACCATAGGCAGCCAAAAACCACAAACAAATAGATCAAGTATGAAATTTCCCTGGAAGCCAAAATGATTAAATTGAGTTTATCATACTTTGACACATCATGACAAGGCAAGTCTTATTGGAAAATACAATAATGCCTTGAAAGGCGGAGGGCAGTAGGAAGTCATAGTCATTGATGATAAAAAATAATACTACTGTTTCTGGAGGTTTTCCATATATTATATTCTGAATCCATGCTAAACACCATCTTAAGTTATTGCAAGAAAAACCCATCTATTAATGTCTTTCAAATTATCAGAATTTCAGCAAGGTATTTTTGGCTACCCATAAGTATGATAGTTTCTCCCTGTTCCATCCTGTTCCATGGAGCAAAGAAGAAAACCTAGTGACCTGTTCCTTGTGCTTGGGTCCCTGCAGTCTTTGAATGTCAGTAAGTTGCACTGATATTCTTTAGAAAGAGTGTACTAGGTTCAGTGGGACCTACTTCCCGGTTTTGTATGTTGTTACAGTGTGACAGATGTAAAGTGGAAATAATTGTGTGAGCTGTGTCTTCTCGGTGTAGCCTACATCTCTTACTATCTTAAAAGAACTAAAAATGAAAATGAACAATTCAGTCATTCCAATAATATTAATTATTTATTTTCTTCCCCCTCCATTAAGATGTGACAAAGAATTTAGTCAATATGTTTATTTACCACATATTTCAAAGTGACAGTTTATCTGCTATTTGATGGATTGTGTACACTGTGGGTTATAAGGCAGAGTGGACAAAGATTTTCAGGTTTCAAAGCAACATAAATTTTGTATCCAAAGCTACAGAAGGTGCAACACTGAATGATTATTTTTCTTACCTTCATCTTTCTCCCCCCCCCCTTCTTATCTTATTGAAGACAATAAGAAAGTATTGAATAAGATCTGGAAACCATGCCCTATGAAGAGTGACTTAGGGAGCTTGCTATGTTTAACCTAGAGAAAAGGTTAAGAGGTGACATGATAGCTATGTTTAAATATTTAAAAGGATATCATATTGAAGATGGAGCAACCTTGTTTTCTGCTGCTCCAGAGACTAGAGGACACAGAGCAGTGGGTTCTAGCTACCTGAAAAGTGATTCTATTTAAACATTAGGAAGCATTTCCTGATGGTAAGGGAAGTTTGACAGTGGAACACACTGCCTCAGAGAATGGTGGAGTCTCCTTCTTTGGCTAGATGGTTATCTGCTGGGAATGCTTTGGTTGTGCCTTCCTGTATGGCAGGGGGTTGGACTTGGTGGCCCTTGAGGTCTGTTCCAGCTCTTTGATTCTGTGTAAAATTACAGCTCTGGTGCTAGCATAGTTTAGGGCCTTTTGAGTGGAGAACAACTAGCAGATGAGGCCTTCAGAGGTCATGTGGATTTTATGGCATCTTTAAAAAAAGATTAATAAATAATAATAATAAAGCAAAAAATAGTAGGTTGTAATGCACTGTAGTGGCAAAATAAAGTGAAAATACTATCTCCAGCCAAAGCACAAAACCAAGGATACTGAATATCAAAATAAACAATTCCACAAAAAGATAAACATATATGGAATACAAATGTCCTCAAATGTCAGCATGCACAGAACAACACCAAAATACATAACACAAAGTAGAAAGTCAGCTTTGTCTGAAACAGTTAGCAAAAATACCCATTATACTCTGAGCTTCTAAGCAAAACAATCTTAAATGAACATGCAACCAAATAGATTGCTGTAAGAACATACTCTCTAGCTACTTGCTGCTTGTGGCAGTCTTTTTCCTTGTTGGCAACATTTCTGTGACTTCTTATGACAGAAACAATTTAAAGTATCCAACACACAATCTTCGCTTCTCTTATTGTTGGTGTTCATGCCCCATGGCTGCTTCTACATATGCTCCATTGTGAGGGCCATGTGTCCTGTTTTCATGAGTGGGATCTCTGACAGCAATGTTTTCTCCTTCTCTACTCAAAGACCACTTCCAGTGGTGGAGTGCAAGCATCCAGCAGCACTCCCTGAGAACTCAGTATTGATTCCCTAATATTTCACTTAAAAACAGTCTTTGGAGGAATACGTTCATCATGGGGAAACAGTTTTTTAAAAAGATAAAGTTGTTGTTTGCCTCAATAGCAAGTGTTGATTAGCAAGGATTATGTGCCTTTTCCTGCTATTTCAGACAAAGGTTGTGTATCTATTGTGTATGGATGTGAGTAATATTCAACAATTTCTTATTCTCAAAATCACCAGCTTCTGTAAGGATTCTGAACTCCAGCATGAAAATGAGACAGTGAGATAACAAGCCCTTCAAGTCCCCTGCTTTTCACTGAGAGTTGTATAATTTGAGGGAAAATGTCTTTGTACAAAACTGCTGTCTTGTCTCATTGTGAAGCAAAGTACATGCAAACAGTAAGCAACAGAAGGGCATGCTGATTGATCAGAAAGAAGCAAACAACCCATCTGATTTTTCTAATTTTAAAAGTCAATAAATTAAGGTATTGTTGTGTGTGTGTGTGTGTGTGTGTGTGCATAGTTGTTTTTGCTTGCAATTTGTGCAATTTTTGCCTAAATGCTTTTGCAAATTCCAGGTGGTCATCCCCATATCCAGGGCAAAGCAGCTGAGCTCCAGGAACAATCCATGATACTGGATTTTTGCCAAGCCTGCCCAGGCTGAAATAATGTCTTCCCAAGAAATTTCTCATGTCCCATGATTTCAAGTGAGGCTGAATATCAGGCTAACCTCAAGGGTAATTTCTTTCCTCACACCTGAAACCCAAAGAGGCAATTCTAGAAGTGTTCTCTTCACCAACGCTGCCTAACAGTGCTCAATGGGGTCCTCTTCCTTCTACCACACACTACCTGCCAATTTACTTGTACCACCCCAGGCCAATAGCCAAAGTTCCTCAAGATCCAGTGCCAGGTAGATGCCCCTCTACAAGGAAAAGGGATAAAAAAATCTTGCCTGGTCCTGAAATGTCGAGCCAAAGCCTGCACATCACAAGAGGATGGAGGGGTGGACCAAGTAAGAAATACAAAAGAAGAGACTACAAGGATGGTCAAAGCTTTGAAGACTTTTTTGGCTGCGCCCATGTGACCTAATACCATGGCAAACTGGAACTTGTTACTTGCTTTAGGGATCAGAAAATGAAGTTTCGCTCCCCACCACACCACATTATGGCAGCGTGAGTTCAGTCAGGGATGGATTAACCTTTAATAATAATAATAATAATAATAATAATAATAATAATAATAATAATAATTTGTTTTATTTATATACCGCTATTCCAAAGATCATAGCAGTGAACAGCAAGTAAGCTAATTAGCAAGTAAAGTAAGCAAAAAAGAAAAGAAAAGAAAAGAAAAAAGCAGCATGTGCTTAGGACATCAGGGAAAGTAGGACACTGTAGAAATGTTCCATTGCCAGATTTACCATGGACCATATAGTAAAAAACTGTAAATGGTGCATCTGAACCACAAAAAAGGCTCCCACAATAAATGGAAAAAAATACATGCATACACAGACACACAGACACTAATAAAAATAATAAAATAGTAATGCTAGAAGTTAATGATATATAAAAAAATAGAATCTGGTTACTGGTAAATTGCCACATAGTCCATTGAAGCTCACATGATTGCTCTTGTTTTGGTGCTGTTGGCTTTCCTGTTCATTCATCCACTGAAAGTGAGTGCAGTGGTGCTATGTACAATGTTGCCAGATTGGGGGGATGTCTCCAAATATGGAGGCTTTCAATAGCCTTCGTGAGAATTTTGGAGGCTGAGTGTCTTATCTCTACCAAGTATGGAAGCAGAGGTTTTATGTAATTTCAAATATAAATAAAGTGTAAGTAAACAAAAATAAATATTATTTTCCATCTTACTGTAGGTTTTGGTTCATTTCAAAAAATAAAATTTTACTTTATGGTTTGTTGTTGTTTATATTTTGAATTAAATATATAAGGGGGCACCAAAATCTTTTAAGTGCTTAGGGCTTCTAAAGGTCTTAACCCAGCCTTGGGTGCAGTTCTGAATTGTTACAATGACGTAATAAGGGCTTCTTTAGAATAAGTCACACCAGATAAATGTTAACTATGGGGCTTTTCTGACTGGCCATTAAGGCCGGCCTAGGGGCGGAGTTGGGGCATCACATCCACATGACGCATGCTCTGACTCCATGCCCTGGGGACCGTGATGCTGCACGCCACTCCACATGACACTTCTCTGGGGCTGTGTCCACATGATGCAGTGCTGAAGGAGGACAGTATAGCTGCAGTGCCACAGCTATCACACCCTTTCCAGGGTGCAAAAGGAAGCCACTTTTTGTGGCTCTTTTTTGTGTCCTGAAAAGGCCAGATTGGTGCCATGGCGTGCAGTTGCCATGGCTCCGATCTGGCTAGGTAAGGTGTGGCATCATGCTGTCCTTTAAGGGCTGTACATACAGCCCCTATCTTTATAAAGACCTAGTATTCCTTGTCCAGTAGATATGGGGAATGTTTTCAACAGAGTATATTTTCCTTTCAACAAGACTATTGACAAGGTACCCCATGATATTTGTGCTAGCAAGGTAGCAAAACATTACTATAGTTGATTGATGGACTGTACCAAAAGCGTACTTGTCAATAATTCCTCATCAGCCTTGATAGAAGTGACAAGCAAGAGTTTGGATGAAAGAACATAAGAAATGCTAATGAAAACTGATGATGATATGAAACTGGGTGACATTGTCAGATATCATAGAAGCCATAATCATGATTCAAAATGTTCTTTGCTCCAAAATGCTCCAAAAGAATGGAAATTCACATTTACATACATGCAGAGAGAAATACAAATGGCTGCCTTAAAGTAGGAAGAATGAGTTGTGAGATATAAGTAACGCCTCACTTGACAGGAATATATGTGCAAAAGATCGAGGATTTTTAGAGGAAGGTGAATTAAAAACATGAGTCAGTACTACATTGTAATGGATGATGCAGTGTGGCTACATCATCAGAAATATAGGCCTGTTACAGACAGCCAAAATAAAGCTGCTTCGAGTCACAGTGGAGGTATGGTGTTTCAATGATGCATGCGTCCTAAAAGTCCAGAAGCCACACCAAAGCCACACTCCAGTCTGGAGCGTGGCTTTGGTGCAACTTTCTGTCTGTATCAGGCCAACGTGTTAAATTGACAAGAGCTAATGAGCGCACTTTATTGGTCACATTTCACCTACAGTACTGTTAGTTGCAGGCACTCAAATTTAAGAATGGTATTGAATGCATATGAAACATTGAAGAGATGATGAAGCCATTCAAAGGCCTGAAGTCTGCATCAGTGGAATGTGTGAAGTAGCTAGAAATTTTTAGCTGAAGAAGAGACAGTGAGCAGACAATATGATAGTCACCTTCAAATAAATGAATATCTATGATCTAGAAGTTTCCATTCTGTTGTTTTAGAGAGTATAGCCCAAATCAAGGAGTCAAAATTAGCAAAAATGGTTGGATAGGTAAAGGAAGTATTCAAATCATTAAATGCATTACAGTCGGCCCTTCTTATACACGGATTTTTTATACACGGATTCAAGCATACACGGTTTGAAAATGTTCCAAAAAAGTATAAATTTACCTTGATTTTCCATTTTTTATAAGGGACACCATTTTGCTATTTCATTATATGTAATGGGACTTGAGCATACACTGATTTTGTTATACACGGGAGATCTTGGAACCAAACCCCAGCGTATAACAAGGATCCACTGTAGTTTTGTTTATGAGAGACATAAGAAAGTTAAAGGATAATTTATCTTCATCCAGAAATTTTGAAGGTCATTTTTGATGCACACAATTGTTATTACACTCAAACTTTTTGCTTTGCTAATAATTTAAGACCCTGTGAATTAAGACTGATTGATGCTGTAGTCAGACATGTACTGATTTTGTGGTAGACCTCAGAATTCCTATCATGAGTGAGGTGGAAGATGGAATTATTATTATTATTATTATTATTATTATTATTATTATTATTATTTATACTCCACTCTTCAGCCAAGGCTATCAGAGCAGTTTATAGTTTGTTAATTAGACATTTCCCTGCCCTCAGGCTTACAATCTAAAAAAGACAAAACACAAAAGGAGAAGGGAATGACAGTAGGGAAGGGGAAAAGTCCAGCAGATCTGCTCTCCCTCTGAGGCCTGTTGGAGCTGGCTTGCCTTCCTCTCCCTCAAGATGGTGGAGTTTCAGAGAATCTGTCTGTAAATTACAGCATATTCTTCTATAGTCAGTTTAGTTTGATATTTAGTAGAAAGCTTCTATCATAGATTTCAACTTCTTTTTTCAACACTGCTCTGAAGCAGACTCATAGATACAATTTAGCCCTTGGTTAGGAATATGCACAACTAGGAAAAAAGTACTATGAAATTTAGTTGATTACATTTTTGATGGTTTAACTTAATTACATTTTTAATTTACTGCTGCAAAAGTTGAATGTGGCACACATACTGACTCCTAACATTTCAGTGCAATTACACCAAACCATGGGCAATTATTATATATTTGTTTGTCCCAGTCTGACAAAGTTTCTGGGCAATACATTGGAGAGATTTGCCAACTAGTAATGATTATAGCAACCATGTATCTCTTTGCCAAATAAGTAAATGTAGATTGATTTCCATCCATTAATGGGGCTACACAAACTCATATTCTCTCCAGTGAGATAATTAAATTCTGGACACTTGGTTAAAATGAAATTGCTAAACACTGAAATTGAGGGGCAAAAACAATCAGATTTTGGACTGAATTGGAATATTGGCTTTCCATACTGATTGGGCGTCATTTCCATCAAAAGTGGTTTACTTTCTGTTTTTGTAATGTGCTTCATTCCTGTTAATCTGTAATGAGAAAACTCTCAATCCTTGACATTTTTTGTTATTAAAACCAACCTGTTCCCTCAACCCAGAATTTCCTTGCAGTTTCATTATTAATGATCACAGTAGCTTAGTATTTTTAATGTGCATACACATGTGCGTGCACACACACACACACACATGCACTGTATTAAAGTTGCTTATGGACCCCATCCATCTATGGGAAGATTCTGTTTCAGTAAAGAAAATCTGCTGAGCAAATGGAGGTGGCAGTGATTATCTTTGATTTTTTATCTCTTGCCATTATCTGTGATGCTCAAACTACACCCCAGATCTTGGGGACCCTATGGAACAGTGAGAAAGATGGTGATTTTAACTTATGAGGAAGGGAAAATGAGAAAGGGAGTATGAGTGAAAATTACCTTGCACCTTTACATCATTAAAGGAAGCTCCTGCTAGTTGAATCTGAATCCAACCCATTGGTGTTTCATCAAAAAACAAACAAACAAATAAACAAATACACAAACAACTTCTGTATGCCAAACTATGTACATGTGTGAGTTTGTTGTACTGATTTTAATATGGAAGAGAATGTGAATAAACAAGTAGCATAACTAAAATTCAGCTCATGTTTCACACATACATACAGAGTGAAGGATTCCATGGCCCTATTCCCACTGGCGGTTTTGCTCTGGAAGGAACTGGGCAGATTTGGGGGGCCCCCTCCCGAATCTCTCCGTTAGCAAGTGCCCACTACAAAAATTGGGCCATTTTAACCTGAATGCCTTCTTACAGAAATCGGGTTTAACATGAAGGCGCCTGCTGTCAATCAACCGATTGTCATAGGTGACGTTTGCAGCACTCATAGGGGCATCGGAAGTATGCTCCCCCCTCCTTTTTTTTTAAAGAGCCAGGCACAAAAAGCACCAAAATGTGCACATTTTGTCAGATTTAAATACTGTGTGTGTGTGTGTGTGTGTGTGTGTGTGTTGTGGGCATTTGGGTCAGTGCAGGTTATGATCTGCCCTCGGCCCCATTTTCACCCTCAAAATGCAAGCTAATGCATCCTGAATCCCCCACTCCTTGCCACCCCAGAATGCCTCTTACACATGTAATAATAATAATAATAATAATAATAATAATAATAATAATAATAATAAATTAATCACCTTGGAAATGCCAGAAAAGGATGCAATTGCCATGCATTCTTTTTTGCTCTTAAAAGCAATTCTGGGCTACCCCTGAATTCCTTAGAGACAGTAGCAAAAGTATGTATCATTTTGCCAATTTGCCAAATTGACAAGAGCAACAAATGTAACATTCAAATTGTAGCATTCATTCGCAAACCTTGCCCTTTGCAACATTTCCCCTTTGCTGGTAGCAAGCAAATAAAAGGGAAAGGTAACAAGCTGCTGCTAGCCACGTTCTATCCATCTATATATCTGCCTCAAGAAAAAAACATTCACATACCTGTATTTTGTCAAAAATAATTTTAAAAAATATAAAAAAAAGGGGGGGGGAAGGTGCCTGATGCGAGCTCCGTTCATGCCCTGTCTGTGACCTGAACTGAACTGACCCCTTTCCTCCTGCTTACATTCTCTTCAGAGGAGGTTTGCCATTGCCTTCCACTGAGGCTGAGAGAGAGTGACCTGTCAGTTGCAACTGACCCATGGAATCAATTGGAAATAAAAGGGAAATGCAGCACAGGCATTCTGACTGTAGCATCTGCATATAACACTAATAATAATAATAATAATAATAATAATAATAATAATCCAGGAGCAAGAGGAAATGAACGTAGCACAAGCAAGCACATAGACATGTCACCCAAAAAATCATGCGCATAGATAGTCAAAAATAAAAAAGGCTCCTTCTACAGACTGAGTTCCCTATGTCCCTTCTCCGGCTTGGCCCCGCAGCCCAATTTCCCTTGGCAATCCTCCTCCTCCTCTTTCCTTCTGACCCTCCCCTCTCTCTGAGCTGCCCTGGCTCCTTCATCCTCCTCCTGCTGCTCCGTTATAGAATGCCCTCCATGGCTCCCTTCTTCCCGCGGCTTCCTCCTCCTCCTCCTCCTCCTCCTCCATCACTTTCTCCAGTCCTTCCCACCCTTCCTCTGACAGCCCTTTGCAGCCCCGTCAGTCACCCTGATTTCCCCTTTAGCCTCCTTTCACCCAAGCCTCCTGTCAAATTCCCCTTTTTTGCATCCAGGCTCCTCCTCCTCCTCCTCCTCCTCCTCCTCCTCCATCACTTTCTCCACTCCCCCTCACCCTCCCTCTGACAGCCCTTTACAGCCCCCGTCAGTCACCCAGATTTCCCCTTTTAGCCTCCTCTCACCCAAGGCTCCTGTCAAATTCCCCCTTTTTTGCATCCAGCTCCCCCCTCTCCCCTCTCCTCCTCTTCCTCACTTTCTCACTCCCCCCACCCTCCCTCTGACAGCCCTTTACAGCCCCTGTCAGTCACCCAGATTTCCCTTTTCAGCCTCCTGTCACCCTTCACCTCCTGTCAGATTCCCTTTTTCCTTCGGCTCTTCCTCCTCCTCCTCCTCCCACTCCCCTCCAATGAGGGGAGGGAATTCTCTGACCTCTGCCCGCCCTCTGACCTTAATCCCTCCCTGAATTTGCCCTGTACATGATATGGGGCAAGTTCATATTTTGCGGAACCCGGGTCTTTTCAGAAAAGACGGATTTTAGCCCGAATAGCTAAGGGGCATTTCCTTGTGCATGCCTCAACATGGATTGTGACAGAATCGGGCCCAATATGAACTTCATGTGAAAGGATCGATTTCAAAACCAGGATAAAAGGTTGTGTTTGGGCCCCATGTTTATGAATTATACAAAAATCCACATTATTTGGTTCTTACTAATGCAATTATTCCTCCCTGAAAGGCAGGATGCTAAAGCTATGGGAAGAACACATGGCCATCATTGAAAGGGTGTTGCTATGTGGTACTAATTTTTACCAGCTCTGAAGTGAGTGATGTTTAAACGCCATGCCCTCAAGCTGTATAGAAGTTGGCTGGTGTGTAATTGCCAGTGCAACTACTGTCTGGCTTGGGGGCGTGATGTATCTAAACACCACACCCCCAAAACAGCATAGAGCTGGACTTTGGGGGCCATGTGTTTCAGCCCATATTGGGGATTGGGAGAGGATTCATCCCCATCCAACCTAATTATACCTGAGTAAGATGTTTATGACAGCCCAGTTTAAATATTTGAAATGATTTCATACTGAAGATGGAGCAAATTTGTTTTCTGCAGCTCCAGAAAATAGAACCCAGATGAATGGGTTCAAATTATAGGAAAAAAGATTCCACCTCAACATTAGGAAGGACATCCTGACAGTAAGAGCTGTTCGGCTGTGGAACATGTTGCAGAGACTGGATAGCCATCTGTTGGGAGTGCTTTGATTGTGTTGGACTGAATGGCCCTTGATGTCTTTTCTATGATTTTATGACTCTGAGGCCATGAAGAAGGTTCCTAAGGAGTGGTGCAAGGCTGTTCAAGTGCTGATCGTGTGGTGATCTCACAGGCCCACTCTCGATCCGGGCAACTGCCATGGTCCTGAACTGAGCCGCCAGCAGAAATGGATTATATCTACTCATTTTTGGTCAGGTTCTTTTTCATTGGCATTGCCTTAGTACGGCTTCAGGCCACATTCGGGGCATGGATTGTGCAAATGGCACACCCCCAACATGGCCTGAAGCCATATAATTTTGCCCATCTGTTTTGGGCCTCTATGACTGTTTCAATGCTGCAAAAAGGAATGCTAGAACAATATTTTCTCCCCATTCCCCAGTTAAGAATTCTACCTCTTCTCTCTCTCTCTCTCTCTCTCTCTCTCTGTGTGTGTGTGTGTGTGTGTGTGCATGTCATCTGCTTGCCTCCTCAAAGCAATGCTGGGCAGGGCCAAAAAGTTCCTATACACATTTACCTAGGAGGGAAAAATCAATTGAAAATGAGTTGCTTGTTTATAGATATCACAGGACTGTATGATTTCTTCCCCATCCTTTGTGCATCTTTTATGCTAATACTGAATGACATTTTGTCATAAATCTAGCAATTACCTATACTGTACAGTGCTTAGTTTAAACCAGATTGTATGCACTCCTAAAGTCAGCTGGAATTTTGCTTGGATTTTCATGCATTATCTAACCCATCACTTGTCTGTCTTTATTCTGTTTACCTTCAGCTGTTCCACTAAACTGTTATCAATTTTATGGTTAACTTGAGATCAGGCTTTTCATGACAGCACCTAACATTTTCTTTTTAAAAGAGTATTGACAAAGCCACATTTCTTCTGCTGTTTCTTATAATGTTCTCAGATAATGCCATTTGTATGTCTGGAGGGAAAATAATGCATATGCACAAGTTTTCAATTTTGATGTTCCCTATTCATGAAAACAATGTAGATAAAAGAATAAAGAGTTCAAATTAAAACAACAAGAGCAGCTATGAGGAGATCCCTTGTAAAGTTCTATGTCTGTCATTTAGTTGTGCCTTGTTGCACTTAGCAATCTAAAGTGATATTTTCAGAAAACTGTATGTTAGCTTGTAAATTAAATAAATACCTGTAAGCCTATGCCTATAGCTTTTATTACACATGTACTTGGCTTATATCCTGCTTTTCATGATACTTGAAGTGGCTTACAATATAAATTAAAATGGAACATCTAAAACAATGTGGAGTAGAGACGTTTTTTTTAAAAATTGCATCCTATCAAATACTACATTTTAATACATTACAAATTAAAACAAATGGCTATACACATCACAAACCACAAACCACACACCCATTTGCACATCACTCCACCCTGGTCAGCCAAGGCTGAAGTCCTGCTTAAACAATAATATCTTTGCCTGCCAGCAAAAAAACAAAAGAGAGTGGGCAAATCAAACTTCCCTTGGGAGGGAGTTCCACAGCCTAGAGGGCTTTCTGCTTAGAAAGCTCATTCCCATGTCCCTGCCACCAAAGACTGGGAAGGTAGTGAGATGGAGAGAAAGCTGTCTCACAAATCTTGTAAGACCCAGGCAGCCTAGTAAGACTCAGATAGTCTAATTTGAAATATTTTTGATTCCTAGGTAAGGGGCAGCCTGCAGCCATTTCTGTTGGTGCCGGATTGGGGCCCCAATCTCTGCTTTCTGTTGTGCAAAAAGGAGACACAGTGCCAGAGGAGTGCCATGATGCTGTGTGCCATGTGGTGTGGTGTGCAGCATCACATTGGTCTGGGGGCGGAGTCGGGGTGTGTGTCATATGGACACCACACCCCTACTCCATGTCCAGACCAACCTTATAGGCCGGTTTATACAGTCCCTAAATGCATGGATTCTGGATATGCCTTCACAACTCTTCATAATATCTATGTTTTATATTTTTAATCAATAGATTAATGTGATTTATAAAATTGATACATCCTAGCAAAATTGTAACACCTACTATGTTATCTAGATTGGCTTCAGGTGGAACAAATGGTGAAGGATCTGGAAACCATGTCCTATGGGGAACGACTTAGTGAGCTGGGGATGTTTAGCCTGAACAAGAGAAGGTTAAGAGGTGGTATGATAGCCCTGTTTAAATATTTGAAGGGATGTCATATTGAGGAGGGAGGAAGCTTGTTTTCTGCTGCTCCAGAGAACAGGGCCCGGAACAATGGATGCAAGCTACAGGAAAAGAGATTCCACCTCAACATTAGGAGGAACTTCCTGACAGTAAGGGCTGTTCGACAGTGGAACACACTCCCTCGGAGTGTAGTGGAGTCTCCCTCCTTGGAGGTCTTTAAGCAGAGGCTGGATGGCCATCTGTCGGGGATGCTTTGATTGAGAGTTCCTGCATGGCAGGGGGTTGGACTGGATGGCCCTTGCAGACTCTTCCAACTCTATGATTCTATGATTCTATGATTCTATTAACATTTTTATTCCATACCTTAAATATTGTGAGGAAGTAAAGCATGTGTCATGTAAGATATGTATACAAGACACTCCACAGATGTAATAAATATTCCTGTCCCTATTCAAATTTTCAATTGTCTCAAATACTCTGCTGTTCAAAAGCATGCTGAAATTATTACCATCTATCAACTTAAAGTATATTGTTTGTGAAGATAGGTAGAGTGACAGTAATTATTTTGTTATTAAAGATGAAACAAGATCAGGTGAGAGGGTTTCTTCAGCTCATCCAAACACGCACACACCATAGGCAATGCTGTAGGCAATGCTGTCATTAGCATACTGAATAAAGCCAATAAACATGCTCGATCTAAAATGAATTATGTATACAGTTACATACAATGGATCATTTGCACAATAATTTTTGATATTTATATTTTGGCAAGTTGTGTAAAAAAGCTAGAGGAAGAAAGAACATTAGAAGATTCTGCTCCCATATTTTATCTTCCTTCATATTCTTTATGTCAGCTAGTTACTGTGAGCATTATACTTCGACAACAGTCATGTGACCATTCCAATGAGAAATATCTGAAGTTGGTTACAACTTGTTCCTAAAGTTGTTTTAACTTACATTTTGAAGAATAAGTAGAGACCCTATATTAGAAACTGCTAAACTTCCATTTTTAAACATAAGTTTGATCATATTGTAGCATATAGAATTGAAACAAAAGTGTGTCATGGTTTTAACTTGTGAGATGGAACTGTATGACCTCTTTGGCTCTTGGGAACTGAATAGATAATCACACTCAATTTTTTGAAAAAATGGCTGACAAAAGTGTTTTTTGGCCAAAAGTGTCCTTGAGAACAGTCACAGGCAACTCTGTGTAGGATATGTGTTTTTGTTCCTACACACCCTAGCGGTATGTGCAAGTAAGTCAGAAGAAGTGTGTTCATGTAAGCTCCTTGTCTCATTTTTGGCCAATTTTTGGAATAATGTAAGATTTTTGGTGCTGTAGAATATGCAGTTTTGCCCCAAATTCTATTTTGGGGACACAGTTTGAAAGAGCCAAAGTTTGCATTTTAAAGTAACTAACAGTAACTTTCAAAGTTTTTTGTGAGTTTTTTGGGCTATGTGGCCATGTTCTGGAAGAGTTTATTCCTGATGTTTTGCCAGCATCTGTGGTTGGCATCTTTCAACATTTTGTGCAAACAGGCAGGGACAGGAATTGAGAAAATGCTCCTCATACCCAGCTTTCTTTTAATTCACTAACAAATAAACATTAAAATGAAGAAAACTGGCTATAGTCACACTCACTGACCTATTTGAAAGGATTTATTTTCTTTTAGATATCAGATATCAGATGTGATCGTCCTTTCTCAGTAGTAAGTTCCATGGTTTACTTAAGTGTGAGGCGACATAGACAGCCCCAAAACAATAGATTGTGGCCTTTGTGGAGCTGTGTGCCACAGTGCTGTGGCAACCACATCCTGTGGCTCCACTCCAGCACAGACACAGGCAGAAAAGATCCACTCCTATTTGGGCCAGCAAAAAGCCACCTTTTCCAGCCACCACAGTCGCAAGCCAGCTTACCAGTGTTCTGGCGGCATGCGGTGTAGAAAAGCCACTCTCCCATGGTGTTGTGAAGCTGGCCACATCTGGTCAGTGAGGGTGGCTTCCAGGTGGCTTGGAGGCAAGCACCGTGTAAACACTGCACTCTCAAGCTGCCCGGAAGGTGACAAATAGAGGTGGCCTGTTTTGCCCCTAAGTCATCTGGAACCAGAGATGCACAAGTCTATAACTTTTGCTTTCTTCCATGCTTGAACCTCTGTGAATTTTAGTAATTCCTGATCACAACTGAACAGAAACAAATGTCTTACCCATCCATATCTCAAACTTTGAATTCTAAACACTTTTAACTTGTATCATTTTGTCTGCTTTTGGTATCTTGCAGCCTATGTTCCTTACCTTATATATTGCTGTTGAAAGAGTAGATAGGTGTGTGGGTGGATGATCTTGCCTTGAAGCAGGTATTTTCGACTAGTACCTTTGCCACAGTACATTTTACAGCAAGAGAAGATATCTAATCCAATTTTAATATATTTTACTTTTTAAAATAGCAATATTTTTCACATTTTCTTACCTAATAATTTTGATTTTTATAATAGATAAAAATTGAGCATTTCAAGCCCAGTATGTACTTTGAATTCTTTTCTGCAAAACGCTGTACAAATTGTGTGCCTGGAGTGTTTAACAACAAATGTGCACAATTACAAGTGTTCTATGGGTTGTTTGATGGCTTGTATTTCAGATCATTTTATCCGTGTACAGGCATGATGTAATGCTACAAAGCTATGGTTAAAAATTTTAAAAAGCCACAAGAAACTTATACAGAGTAATTTGGAGAGTGTTGCCTTAATAAATTAATTTTATTGGCTCAGTTCTACCTCTGAAGTTCTCTTTTCTTCTCCCCAAGGTGCTGTTTTATCTGTAAGGCAGTGATGGAGTTTAAATCAAATATAAACAAGAAATGTGCCAAAGCTAAAAGAATCAATAGAAGCCACATGAGCTTAAAATCCTAACAAAAAGTTCAAAAGTTTGTTTTTAAAAATGTTTCTACTTGAGCTGTCCTAAATCCATTTATATACACTGAAGTGCCTAAATGAATTGGGATTGCAAACAGTATCCAAGAGAGAAATATTTGATGTCAAGCTTTTACGTATCAGCCTGTTGTACTCAGCATTCTGAGGCCTGTATATGTACAGCAGTAACATTTCAGATATACTAATGTTAATGCTGGATTCTAATGTTATATGCTACTTTATAAGCTTAAACAATAACTTTTCCCAAGGGCAATAATCTGTTTAGCTAGGGTAAACTATTACATATATTGATGCTAAAAACATGTGATTCTTACTAAGAATATTAGAATTTTAGAATAATCTTCAATATTATTCTAATCAGAGAAACAGATTAATACAGAATTTAGGGAGTTTTAGTTGGGTTTTATGTTGTTAAGATCTTAGAACTTCCAGATCTTGCTATTACCAGTAGTTACCTCTTATATATTTCCTTTCCTCCCTCTTTATTCCCATATCCAGCATGACTGGAAATTTCAGTAGTGACCACATAGCCTCTGGCTACTATCAGGCCCAGACTGCGGTGACCATATAGCCTGCTCTCAAAGGGAGCCGCCACCTGCAGTCCCAAACCGGTGCCACCAGGAGTCAATATAAACCAACTCCTTTTTAATCTAGTTCTTTGGGCCAGGATGTGGCCTCGGCGTGGCTTCTGGCCATTTGGGGGGCATGCTTCATCTAAATGCCCCCAAAGCAGCCAGAAGCTGATTCTTTTGGTCCATGTGTTCTGGGACTATGTCACCAGGTTAAATCCCTAGTGTGGTCACAGCAAATTTAATCTTAACAGTTCTCATCAATACTGTTCAACAGATTGGCTGTGATTCAGTAAACACATGCTTCTTTGCCTTGTATGAAATGCATGGAGATGAAAGGGAGGGAAAATATAGCAGTCCAATAAGTTGGGATCACATTTCCAACTTGTGGGTAAAATAAGTGCAATGTTGGGGTGTGAGTGCTTGCATGCACACATTACATGTTTTTTTAAGTTTGATTTTCATAAAAATGTGACTGCTAGAATTTTTTTCATTTCTTGTTAGGAAATTTTGAGATGTAGTTACCTTTTCTAAGGGAAGCTAGTGTGATATCTTTCATAAAAATAGGTTAGAGGGTTTTGTAAACAGCCTTTCTGTTTGGAAGATATCCACAAAAGGATTCATATATCTCTCAGAGCTTGTAGATAACTGGTTAATTTACTAAATGAATATACCGGTAATGATCATTAGATTTTCCTCACCATGGCATAACTCATCATGGTTTTTTACCTGATCATTTAAAATGGAGATGTCTGTGGCTGAATTTGGTATACATAGCTCCTGCATGTCAGATATGAGCTCTACTTATTTTGAAGCTCACACTTCTGGACTTAGAGTGGGTAGGTAAAGGATGCAGTGATTGAGTTGTGCAGAAAAAAAATACTCCAAATATGCTTGGAAGCACTCAAAATATTTTTGATTAAAACCTCTCCACCCTTGACTCACTGTGATTTTTGCAATCAGATGCTCATTGCTGTACTAGCAGTGAATTGGTGTACTCTAGTTGAAATAAAGAATAATTCCTTGCTAACATTTAACATCACTTCTTATTAAACTTTAACAAATAAGGTGCTTGAAGAAAAAGTAAACAGTGTACATATTGATGGGAGGGAATGAGGATGGAAAGTGGGGATAAGAGACAGAGATAATTGACAGTACTTTAATTTTAAAGCTTGCAAGAAAATCCTAACAGTTTTAAGGCATGCTGCAATTTCACTGTTCCCAAGCAACAATTTTATTATGGGCTTTGCGGTTCATCTGGAGAAGAAATTCCAGAAATGGACAGAACTCATCTGCCCAGATCTGTACCACTAACAGAATGGCAAAAACAATCCTATCTCGCACCTCATTTCTTAGGACTAACTTGGGTGCATCAACAGATCTGAAAATAAATGCAAACCTAATGGAGCCTGCTGCTTCAGAAAATATCTGTAAGGAATCCTGGACCCTAAACCCATCCCTCCTAAAGGAAATCCCATTGAAGGCTGCAAGGAATTCTTGTGCAATCCTAATCCTTTGATGGAGTTCCACAGAGAGCATCACAGAGACAGTGGAGGAAATCCTGACATGATGCCACTACATGCAAATGTAGTGACCAATGAGCTCCTGAAATTCCCTAAGCATGGCTTCCTTATGTGTTAGGAAGGCAGGAACTTAGATTACTTTACATTAAGCACTCAAGTCACTCACTTGATTTCCCATAAAACTGTACAATATTTTTTTTAAAAAGGAAACAATTTTTCTTGGATTTTTTTTTTTTTTGGTTATGAAGTTGACTTTGAGTTATGATGACCCAATGAATGAGAGCCCTCCAAGCCCCCTATCATCAAGTGCACAGGTGAGGCAGACGCTGGTCCCTGGCTTGTCTGATTAAGTCTATCCATCGGGAATGTAGTCTTCCTCTTTCCTTCTCCCTTCTACCTTACTAAAATGTACGTTCCATTTACTTTAAAAAGCAGTGTTCCTTTTTAAAAAGGATCTGCTGTGTCTGTTGTTTTATTAATAGATCAGTATAGCCAGATGGATCACTTGTCTTGAGGAATTATCACATAGAGTCTGAAATATGGGACATGATGCACTGCCCTCCTCAAATGGTGTCCTTGATACTATGTGCTAAAGAGAAAGAAGATAAATACTTCTTGTACTTCTTTGTCTTGTTTTGTCTCATAGGCTGAAGTGGGGAATGGAGGCTTATTGGTAATAAAATAAATACAAATATAAAAAGAGATGTTCTTCCACAATGAATAAAATAGCTTTCATTGATCATTTAAGAACATTTCTCCATTTCTTTATGCATTATAAATGATAAAATGTGAAAAGGGGATTATATAGTGAAAGATACAGATGTAATACTAAACAATTTAACAAATGATAATCTTTATGTTTATGAGTTTCACACCATTTAGGGAATTACTCTGATTGATGAACTAACATTACCAAACATTATACCATTTAAATGTAATAAAATATATATTTCTACAGATATAATAGTGGTACTTTGTGTTGCTGAAAAATATCAGTTATATTAGGATGCAATTTTTAGCCTAAAGAGTTGTCCTATAAAAAAAGAAGTTTCCACAAATAATGAAATAATATTAATTTTAATTTTACTAAGGAGAACTAAATGCAAATAATAGTAACAGTGCTTTTGAATACAAATCCATAAGGGAAACAGTATTGCTGAATTGTACAAACCAGTCATATGGGATTCCCATACTAAAATTGTCTGAGAATTCATTAATGATGAAATGCTTCAATCTCTCCTGCTCTTTATATATATATTAAAAACTTGGCCAGAGCTGGCACTGGAGTGTCCTCTGGGCTTTGCACTGCTGGTTCTTCCCAGAATGTTTCTGCACTTTGCAATGCTGGCTTCTCCTCTACTGCATCACACTCCTGCTGCAGACCAGCAAGGACAGCCTGCCCCTGACTTTGCTCGTCATCCACCACAGGCTCCCCCACCTCCTTGGGCTGTGCTGAGTCAGGTGGGTTGAGCTCAGAGCACTGGGCTTCATCTTTAAGCTGTTGAGCAGGCGTAAGAATGACCCAGAATCTTTACAGACTCTGAGAAACTGCTCCTGGAGCTTCCTTCAAATGTTCTTCTCCTGAGACCTCAGTGCAAGCTCCCTCAGCTTCTGGCTTCCAGCCACTGTTGGCACTGGTCTGACAGCCAGGACATGTAACTCCCTCATCTCGCTGGGCAAAGTAGGACTCAATAGCTCAACTGTCTTCTCTTCTGTCTTGATTCCTTGCTGGAAGTCAACTGTAGCCTCCTGCACCTAGACCTGTTGATTGCCAACTGAGGATATTTCTGTCCCCCTGGGCTTCTCTGCATCAGGCAGTGTCTGTTGTTGAATAGGCTGGAGAACATGTTGGGTTTCCACCTGGGTGTGCATAATTTTGTCTGTACCACTTCCACAGTCATCTCCTGCCATGGATACATCAGTGAAATTCTCCTCAAAGTCCACTTCACCCATCCAGGGGGGTTGCTGTGCCATCCGTGAGTTCTCCAGGTTGTGAGTCAGCTGTGTCCTGATTGCTCGCCGGTGCCTCTTCTTCTCCTTTTCAGGAACATTGCAGCTAGTGGAACTGGCTGCTGTAGAGACTGGCCTCCTGATTGAAGTGCTGCTTGATACTCACTTTGGATATGGCTGTGTATGGCTTGAGATTTGGTCTTCCTCACTGCTTGATTAACATGAAAAAACAAATCATCTCCCAGTATTGCAGGGCATTCAAAGTCACTGTTTACTGCAAAAGTCCAGTAACTTTTCCATCCCTTGTACAGAATAGGGGCACATGAAGTTGGCAGTTGTGTTGGGGGTGCCCTGAAGCCTCTGACTGTAATCCTGATCTGGTTGTCAATGAGGCTGGGGTCCATGGAGGAGTGATGAAGAGCTGAAAACTGGGCAGCTGAGTGAGCAACATCGTTGCTGCCAACAAACAACGCATGACTCCTGTGTATAGGAACCATGCCAGGGTCAGGATCAAGAGCTGGACGAATCCTAGTTGCATCAGAATTGGACATGAGCACCAGCTGGATCAACTTAGATCTCTACTTATATTGGGCCTTGAGATGGTCAGATTCCCCACACAATGCTTTCATTTCATATTATCTTTGACTTTGGTTGTTCCTGATGTTTAGAAGATCATTGTTGATTAGGATGGGGTAGTTGTGCCAGTTTAAGATTATCATCTTTCTGCACCTGCTGGTGATTAAAGTCAGCTTTGTGTGGATAGTTCCGCTCTGGCCATGACTCGCGGGAACATCCTGCATTTGGCTGTGCCGGCCTCGTCCAGTGTTTTTGACCCCTTGTCTAGCACATAACAGACAAGATCTGAAGGGGCATGTGCCAAAAACTGTTCCAAATCGATGCAGAAGCAGGCATCCTCCAGTGAAGTTACCTTAGTTCTTTGAAACCAAATCTCCCTCCCACATCAAACAGCACAAGCTAGTTCTCTGTAAGAGGTGCCATGCTTCTTGGCTGTTGCCCTGAAGCATTTTCTTGCTGCCTCTGGGATAAGGCCAAGTTGTTGTCAAGCTCTCTCCAAGAAGAGCTGAAAATTCAGCATCTTGTCTGGTGTCATGCTGGACTCCAAAGCTTGTAAAACAATTGTGGGTGAAGTTCATGCATAGGGACTCCATAATGCATGCAAGCTCTTTGAAAACTTTCAATGAAATCTTCATAGTCATCACTGTCCTTGTAGGTAGGGTACCAGCAAGGCTAAGCAATGTAGAGCTTCCTAATCCCCACTTAAAAACAGAACATCATAAAATACAATTAGTATACTAAAATCAATCTAAAATTAACCCTAATTAAAATGAGGCATTGTGGGATGAGTAAAGCAACCACAGTCATGAAGCAAAATTATGGGACAATGGGAGAAACCGTCTATCAATCTGGGAATGCCCTCCAGAAGAGATCTGTCTTAATAGCCTTCCTGACGGCATCAAGAGCTGTAATGTGACAGATATAAATAGATACAATAAATATAATGAATAAATAAATATTTGAAGACATTAATATAGTTTAGTATAGGAAGACTTGTACCTTGTAAACTTACAGCGCTTTATAAATAAAGGTTAATAATAATAATACCTTTGTTCTGACACTGCTTCTGTACCTTGTGCATTGATTGGAAGACAAATAATTAGAATAATCAGAAAAGTATAACAATGTCCTTTAAGGTGTCCAGCTTGCATTTAAAATTTGGAATGACTCATTCCTAAGAAATTTGTCCCTTCTCACTTCAACCTCCCATAAAACCACTCTTGAAATCCCTAGAGCTTGTTGGTTGGTGGCAATAGATGCCCAGAGGAAAAGAGGATGGGAAATATGCTAGTTCTGCATTGGATGTCATCCAATAATAACAACAGCATTAAATACAGATTGCTCACTTGTCTTGATCCTTTTCCTGGTTCTTTGGCATTTATACTTATTCTCATAGTCACATAATTGGTAGCTCATTTAAGAAAGAGATTTCATCAATGTTATTTGAAAAGAATTACTACATTATCAGAGTGCCCTACAATTTTTTTAAAAAAACATATGTTTTATGCACCTCCAATGAATAAATGCTCTACCCAAGTCTTGATAGGTACTTCTATGCTATTTATGAAGGTTTCACTTAATGTACAATCATTTAAAATATAAAGTAGAACATAAATGAAGTGGTCATCATTCTTCAGTATTAACCTGTATACTGTTTTGTCATTTATACTGAACTTAGAAGCAATAAAAAAGATTTCAATATCCAAGGTTATTAGCACTAGCTATTGAGATCATTCACCCACAGAGGTTACAGCTCAATCATTTCCCTTCCATCATAATTTCTCAATCAAGTCTACCTCAACTACTTATCATTACAAGGAGAGTCAGAAAACTCAGAGGAAGATGAAACTTAGACAGCAACTAGAAGTAGGACATTTGGACCTATGATGCATCTTAAAAGTTAACAATTTCAGTATAATAAAATGAAAAAGGAGTAATAATAATAATAATAATAATAAT
This sequence comes from Sceloporus undulatus, assembly GCF_019175285.1. Taxonomy (NCBI): domain Eukaryota; kingdom Metazoa; phylum Chordata; class Lepidosauria; order Squamata; family Phrynosomatidae; genus Sceloporus; species Sceloporus undulatus. The sequence continues at coordinate 234,397,784 of NC_056522.1, forward strand.
AATAATAATGTTTTTATTTATATCCCGCTCCTTCCTCTGATCAGGGCGGCTTACAACAAAGTTAAAAACATTAATACATAAAGCATTAAAATACAAGAAATACATTAAAATACAAATACATCAGCCCTCCATTCAAACAATAAAAATAACAGGCAAAAAAGCCCCATAGCCCAACCTCTTGGCCACGGAAGAGGAGGGAGGCCCACAGGATTTTATTCGGGGAATGCCTGTTGGAACAGGAAGGTTTTTAAGTCCTTCCTGAATTGGGCCAGGGTGGTAGTCGAGCGGAGCTCAGTGGGCAGCGTATTCCAAAGGGCTGGGGCAGCAGTGGAAAATGTCCTCCGTGTAGTGGAGGATAATCTCGCCCCAGGCACCTTCAGTAATTGCTGCCCAGACGTTCTGAGGGTGCGAGGCGGAATGTACGGGGAGAGGCGGTCCTTTAGGTATCCTGGGCCCAAGCCATTTAGGGCTTTATAGGTAATTACCAACGCCTTATACTGAGCCCGGAAGCGAATGGGCAGCCAATGGAGATCTTTAAGTACCGGTGTTATATGGCTGGTCCTGGAAACGCCAGTGACCAGCCGGGCTGCCATGTTCTGCACCATTTGCAGCTTCCGAGTTTGGTATAAGGGTTGCCCCATGTAGAGTACATTGCAGAAATCCAGTCTCGAGGTTACCAGAGCATGTACAACAGTTTCAAGGTCCCTCTGGGCCAGGTATGGGCGCAGCTGGCGAATAAGCCGAAGCTGATGACAGGTGCTCCTGACCGTCGCATTCACCTGAGCAGTCAGGTGAAGCGACGAGTCAAGAAGCACCCCCAAACTGCGCACAGAGTCCTTCACAGGGAGCGTGACCCCATTCAGGACAGGTGGAACCACCGCCATTCCTGGACCAGGGGAACCTATCACTAGTACCTCCGTTTTCTCTGGATTCAACTTGAGTCGGTTTTCCCTCATCATTGAGACATCATTGTACTGATCAGAAGGAAATACAGAAGGCCATTGGTCTTTATACAGAAGAACTGTCAAGATCACTTTGATTGTATTACCAAATGCATATGCTCTTGATCAAGTATGGGGGGCATCGGGAACCTGTGGATCTCCAGATGCAGGGGATTATTGCACTGCCTTTCCTTGCAGCCTCAGCACAGGCTGAAACTTTTGAAAACATTTTAAAAACAGGTATTATCGCACATCTCTGTGCCAAGATTGGGTATGTGATGCCTCCGGACTGGCCATGGAGATGTGAAATAACACCCGTTTTAAAAAAGGTTTTAAAAGTTTCAGCCTGTGAGAGGGCAGTGCAATAATCTCTGCAGATGGTTCACTACTCTCATCACTCTTCACCATTGACCATGCTGGCAAAATAACTCTCCAAGAATGATACCAAATCTACTTTTCACAGAGTGAAGAATGTACTTGATACAAATTTGATAGGGAAAAATAGTTAACATGATAGTGTTCTGTGTCCAATTTGTGTGACACAGATTGATTTTATTGTTAGTTCTTGCTTTTGGTTTAATACATGGCATCTGAACCCTTTGACTTTTTTAAAGTGATATCCGAGTTAGTTCAAGTTGATGGCAGTCTGGTCTGTGACAACCTTGGAGTTAGTTGGTTCAGCGAATCCATAGCTGACATAACTCTGTGCCTGTGTTAAAACTTTCCAGGATAACTTAAGGGCCATTATACACATTCTCTCATTTGCCAAATTGAAGGAGCTTTATTAATTGCATGGAGGCTGTATTTTTCTTTACTAGTTTTTGAAGACATACAGTGGACCCTTGTTATACGCTGCGGTTTTGTTCCAAGATCCCCTGTGGATAACAAAATCCATGGATGCTCAAGTCCCATTAAATATAAGGACATAGTAAAATAGTGTCCCTTATAAAAAATGGAAAATCAAGGTTTGATATTTGAAATTTATACTTTTTTGAACATTTTCAAACCCTGGATGCTCCATAAATCCATGTATAAAAAATCCATGTATAAGAAAGGCCGACTGTATTTTCAGTGTTGCAATTTCATCCATTTTCTGTAATTGTAATATATTAATCTATGGATGAAAAATCAGGATATAAATTAAATGAATGAGTGGATGAATATCAGTAAATATTTTCATTATGTAATGAGCTGCAAGATACTGAAAATAGTCACTTGTTAACAAATCAAATTGTTCATTTTGTTATATAAAGTGTTTGCTAATAATTTTTTAAAAAAATATTGAAATAAGTTTATTAATTTTGTCACATTAAAAATAGTTATCACACTTACAAAGAGTTTGTTTTTCTGAAGCTAAAAGGAGAAGCAGCACTGTAATAACAGTATATTTAACATAATAAATGACCAAATAGTTTTTATTTAGACAGTGCTGATATAAAAGTCTAATTCCCAAGTTGACTTGTTCCTTATTTGGTACAGTTAAAGGTTCATCTAGGTTACTTTTCTTCTTTTGTCCTTGACATACATTGGTTGTTCAGTGGTTAAAACCATACAAGAAGTGCTCCACATACAGAGAGAAAATGTGTTAGTCTATATTAGCTACATTTGGAAATTAATGGTTAACCTCTCAGTTGTAGAAGTTGATGTTTCTCCTCTGTTCATAGGCAGTTGGCTCCAAACGCTAATGCACTTTCTAATAAAAATATGAGGAAACAGAGAGGATCATGGGGTAGCTGTTAGGTAGCTAGCTTCCTCCATTAATTTTGATTTCACCAGAAAATTATAAGGTACATCTGAATGTTTCTTAGCAGCTATACAACTTCTTTCACTCCTCTTAGCTTCTCAAAACTCTTCCTAAATAACACAAAGGCAGTCATCCTGTGAGCTAAAGTAGCTACAGAAGCCACAGCTGGCATTTTTAAATGTTCCTAAAAATGTAGACGCTAAAAGGCAGTTGTACACATTATGTATAGGGATTGCATGTTTATTTTCCTTGCTGTATATACTACTAAAGCCTTGGCCAGCACTGTTTCTCTCTGTAACAGTAGAGTAATGAAGGAGAAATTTTATTGAAATTATTGATGTCCTTCAGTATAATAATTACAGCAAAACCCGAAGTGGGAAGCAATGAAAACTAAGAGCCTGTAAAAAAGTAACAGAATAAGTCAGGGAGTGCTGCCAATAATTTGATGAACTCATGAGGGCAGGAGGCCAGATACTTAAATGCACTCTTCTTCTGAAATGGCAACACTGAAATCCAAGCCAAAATCTGTGACCTTCCATGCATCCTGTGTTCTGGCAAGGTCTCTAACACTGTGAAGTCTAATTATTAGATTATTAGATTCATCTAAATGATTATGTTGATTAGATCTTCTATGGTAGTAATTCACATTTTTCATTAACTCATAATGTAACTCGCTACAGTGGTCTCTGCCTAACTTTCCAGATTTGCTTTTTAAATCAAAATATCTGTATATTCAAGTTAAAAACAAGTGCAAAATTATTGTATTGTATTGCTTTATTTACATCCCACCTTTTCTACAAGGCTGGGTCCAAGACAGTGTACAAAATAAGGCAAAAATAAAAATTGATTGTGATTTGTGTTAACTATGGGTTATACATACATATACATTCATACAGCTAACCTTATAATTTCCTCTGTGCTCTCTACCTTCAGTATAATATTTTTTTTCAAAATTTTGACATTTTAGCCTTTAATTCAGAAGAATTAGATTTGCATCCCCACTATTTACTGTGATTGGCTATTGGTGGTGGTGGGGAACTAAGTGAAAGTCCACATTTGGAATTTGAGAGGTAAATCTCCAAAATAAAAAGGTGTCTACAAAACTACTTGAGCTCCCATTTTTCTCACTTTAAATTCTGCCATTCTGTAACTAATCTAAATTTTCAGCAGAACCATGTGCCACAAACCTCCTAGGTCTCTACCACTGCTGAGTTCCAGCAATGGATCATTATGTCATATCAAAAATGTAATGTCAATAAAATACTACTTTGAAAAGGGGGGAGGTTCTAGTTAAGAAGGAGTACTTGGAAAGCAATAGATTGGCTTTTTAAATTATTCTAATAGTTTCCAATATTTTCCCCTTCATGTAATATATTTTATGTAAGTATTATTTCTGCTTTTTGTATACTGCTTTAGTTGTAGTCAAGAAAGGTGTTCTGAAATATATTCACAAATAATCTTCAAAAGCTGTTCTCAACAACTGAAGTTACATATACTTGTGTGAAATAAGTCTCCATCTCTTCCCTTTTGTTTGTTTTGTTTTAAAACATTTATCACTTTATTGGTAAAGGTTTAAACATGTAAAATGAGATGTAGCCTGGCCTGCCCTCTTCAAATTAAACACTTAACATACTTGAAAAATCTCTATTCCTCATATTTTATCCTATGCACCAATAAAAGTCACTCCTGCCTAACATTTATAGGCTTTAGGTTTGCTTTTGTTTTTTCTCATTTGTTTGAGACTTCTCTAGATCTTTAACCAAGGAAAAGAAAATTGAGTGTGTCAGAGAGATATAAACTGTTGCCAAAAGTGAATGTTTGGCCTTTTGAGAAGGAGAGAATTTAATTGTTTTTCTTCTGCTGAGTGCTAACACCTCTCAGATGTCATGCCTTGCTTCCAATTCATTCAGTGTTATGTTTGGTTATTTTACTCCTCTTGTTGCCATTGTCTTTCTCCTTTGTTCATTTCCTCGAAATGGTTCTATTTAGTTCACATTTGAGATAGACATTTTTTATTTCTTTTGAGAGAAAGAACTAAAATATAATTTGGAGATGAAAGCAAACCTTCACTCTTTCTTAGAATCATAGAATCATAGAGTTGGAAGAGACCACTAGGGCCATCCAGTCCAACCCCCTGCCATGCAGGAAATCTTACCTAAACATGTTTATCCATATGTTCAAAACATATCAGCAATGTATTTCAGACCCTTAGAGTTTGGGATTTTTCTCATCTGGCTCTTCGAAAACTGCTCATTCGCATGATCACTGACATCTTTCTCAGGCATTGAAGATTTTCATACCTGGCTCCATCACTGCTAAAATTTCCTCCAAACATCCCTAAAAGGTGGGGGAAGCGCCTGTGTCTGAATGCCAGGTGCACTTCCCGAATTGTCATAGAAACACAGCTCTCTCTAGTGTCCCTTGATCATCGCAAGGGCAGTTGATTTCCTATGAAAGCAAACTTTGCATTCATAGGAAATCCTCTCCTAGGAACGTTTCAGGGACGCAAACAAGGGGGCCACGTTTCCATGATGATTCAGGAAGTGTGCATGGCTTTCAGACGCAGGTGCTTCCCCCACCTTTTAGGGACGTTTGGAGGACATTTTAGCAGCGATGGAGCCAGGTATGAAAACCTTCATTGGCTCAGTTACATAATTGTGAGAATGGGGCTTGGTCCCATATACCATAATTATGCAACTGTGCTTAAACATGTCCCCCAACATTTTACAGATGAAAACTGGGACATATGTGGCCAAACAACATCAGAGTGTGATCAAGATGGCAACTGTTATTAATGAGGGAATATACACCAGCTAGGAGTGGCTGAAGCAATTTGCATTTGTCTTAGATTATCACATAGGGAAGGGATCACTTCTCCGTCCTTGTCCTGTCCATGACCCATGTGAACAATAATAATAATAATAACTTTATTACGGCCATTTGGCCAGCACAATTACAAAATTCCAATTTAAAACACAACATAGGTTCATGTACAGGCAGATTGGAGAGTATAAACAAATGACGGTCTATAAAAAGTAAGGATAAAAAGCAAGGATAGGACTGCACGATCAGGCAAACACACAACAATGAGTAGGCTGCCATCACCTCGCAAACAACTCTATCATATTGTGTAATAGAGCACCACATTCAAGACATATTAGTTCAAAATCACAATCATATCCCCTATCCAAGCAAGAGTTAAACTACAAAATGCCATTAATCAGATGCAACTGATTGGGGTAACTTCATTAGACTTTAGTCCCCAACTAGATTAGTTTGATGGTATGGTAAAATACGGCCATGCCTCCTCATTTACGAATTTTACCATTAAATCAAGCCATCTATACAGATTTTGAGATTATATTATAACATATTACATCTATTTAACAAACTGTTTACGATTTGCAATGGCAGCTGCAAAAAATTGTGCAACTGCTTGCGTTATACCTTCCTTCTGATCTGCAAGTAGAAAATTTGTATAAAATTTCTCTTGTCTGCCTGGAAACTGCAACACAATTGGTGTTATATATATAAAGCACGTATTTCTGTATACAAAGAACAGCCAAAGAGAACATGATTAATATTTTTGATTTCCTCTGAGCCACAAGGACAGTATCTGTGTTCGTAAGGGATCTTTTTAAATCTGCCCTCCAGGACTGCTGATGGTAAGATGTTAAACCTTGCTGACATGAAAGCTCTTCTGAATTTCTGGACATTCAAATTCTCAAAATATTTTGCATATTTGCCAGGTCTACTGGATTCCCTAACAGGATGTAAAGTTAGTTGGCTTATATGAGTCTGGAAATCAATATCCTTGATGTGTTGAGAAATAACAGATTTTGCTTTATCATAGCCTAGTACAGTTATTTCAGATAGTGAGAGTCCAAGAGATAAGAGTTTCAAGGTCAGTGTCTCCTTCCAGGGAGACAAAAAGGAGTCTGTTAGAATTAATGGCACTAAACCGATCAGAACAAAAAACATTTTGAGCCATAAGTTTAATTTGCGCAACCATACACGCACCTCAACAGATAGCATCCCTGTTTCTAGACGGAGAATGGGATTCGAAACACAATTTGGGACACCTAAAATTGTTCCTAAAAATTTTGTTTGAACTACCTCGAAGGTTGTAAAGCTATTGAAAGTACAAATCTCAGAACCATATAATAATTGTGCTAAGATCTTAGTAACAAAGACTTGGAGAGCTGCTGGAATGTATTGGCCTCCCTTATTATAATAGAAAGAACATAAAGCTTTAATACTTCTTTGTGTATTCATTACAGCATTTTTCTGGTGTAATTTGGTAGATCCCTTGTCATGAAATGTGATTCCCAGATATTTATAAGTGGACACCTGTTCTATGGAGTGATCATCTAGGGTCCACTTGTATCGGAGGCAGCTCCTCGAGAAGACCATTACTTTGGTCTTATTATAATTAATTTTTAGAGCATCATTTGTGCAATAAGTTGCTAAAGCTCTTAGAAGTCTATTCAATCCTACATTTGTGACGGACATTAGAACAACATCGTCTGCATAAACAAGAATTGATAGAGGCTTATTTGACAGAGTCGGGGCATGTGCTGATATTTCTGATAGGGTCGAAATCATGGAGTTAATATAAAAATTGAAAAGAGTAGGTGCTAGAATGCAACCCTGTCTTACTCCATTAGATGTGGGAATAGGTCTTGTTGTATTGCCCTGGCTATTACAGTGTATAACTACTCGAGAATTCTCGTGTAGTTTACAAATTAATATTAACAGTCATTTATCAATGTTGGTGGTCTCAAACTTTTTCCATAATATATCTCTTGGTATAAGATCGAATGCTGATTTAAAATCGACAAATGCAGTAAACAGTGTGCCCCTAGCTGAAGCAACATACTTTTCAGAAAGATGTTTAAGGACTAGGGCATGGTCAATTGCCGAATGGTTTTTCCCAAAGCCAGCTTGCTCTTCCCTGATGATATCTTCCTCCTCAAGCCATTCTTGGAGCTTATCCAATAGGTGTAGAGGATACATTTTGCTTATGATATTGAGAAGGTTAACAGGCCTATAGTTTCCAGGATCATTTTTATCTCCCTTTTTATATATTGGTATAATAATAGCAAGGCCCCAGTCCTCAGGGATGTATGTAGTATGATCTATGGCGGTGAAAAGGGATGCAAGAACAGGGGTCCACCATTCAATATTAGATTTAAGCACTTCGGAGGGTATGTTGTCATTTCCCGGGGCCTTACCTGGGGTGATTCTTGTTATCAGGCTTCTTATTTCCTGATCAGAAACTGGTAGCCATTTTGGAAGCTCTTCAATATCAATGGGGGGATGATTTTGTTTGCATCGGGATTGATCATATAGCTTGCTATAAAATTGTTCCCAACAATTGACAGAAATAGAGTAAATCATACTTACTGTCCTTGGCCAGCCACTAGTTACAATTTTCCAAAAAGTAGATGTATCTTTATTATTTGCTGCTGTTATTAAAGTACACCAAGAATTTTTGAGGGCTGTTGCTTTATTTATTTTTATCAGTTTCTTATATTTTTTCTTTAATTCAAACCATTCAGATGGGATTGTTTGTAATTTTTTTTGTCTATAAATTTTATAGTTTTCCACCAGGATCTATTTCATGTTAATGCAGTCCTGATTGAACCAAGATTTATTTTTTGTATTCTGATTAAGGGACTCGGGGCATATTGGTCGAGTTAGCAAATTTTTAATGGTTAAACTTAGTTGTTGAAAGGGTTCAAATATATCATTTGGGGATTCTATTTCCAGCATTGAATTTCGTAAGAAGAGACATTTTTCAGAATTTAAGATAGTTTTTAGATTGCTTTCAACCTTAGGGGACCACTTGATACCGCTGGGTCTCAATTCTAATTTGCCTTCTGGAGGGACACTCCGCTCTGCAAAATCAACTTGTGAAACACATTTTAATGTCAGAGTTACAGGTAGATGGTCACTTTCAACTCTATGTTCTATTTTGCATCTAGGTGTTAAAGATAATAATTCATATGAAATCAAGAAGTAATCAATGGTGGAGGATCCACGGTTGGACACAAATGTATATTCTCCTTCATCATCTCCTTCTGTAGAACTATTCATTATAACTAAATTTAACTTATGAGATAGTTCTGTAAGATAAAGACCAGCCCAATTACATCCTTTAACTTTTGACTGTCTATGGGGAAGGACCCATGTGAACGTGATTGTGAAAATCACTTTGACACTGCAGCGGGCTGAAAAGTGCTTCCAAGCTATCATGGTATTAACGGGTTAAGCTATTAATACAAAAGACTGCAAATGATGCCTGAACACACTTTTCAGCCTGTTGCAGTATGAAAGTGATTTGTGCAATCACCTTCACTTGCACTTCCCTACATGGACAAGTATGGGTCAAGTGTGGGGCAGGGATGGGACAATGAAGTCCCATCCCTCATGTGATAACCTCCACAGTCTGCTCGGAAGGGCAAATTCCACCTCCTCCTCTTCTTTCCCCCTCCTACGTTAACTGAGTACAAACTACTTCTGGAGTCTTAACTCAGTTTATATCAACTGAGGCAAGATGAAAACCAAGGCGTGTGTATGTGAAAAATGTTTTAAAAGCAGCTGAAAAGAAGGATTTCTCTTTTTAAAGAAACCTGCTATGAGATAGGTGGGAAAGGAGGAAATCCAACTTAATTCTATAAGGTAGCCAATAAAATCAAAATCAAAAGAAAACCCATTAAGATGTGCTCCTAAGCCTAGTATCACTGAGCATAGATGTCATTCTTCCTACACTTCTGCGCTATATATATATTTAAAAGCTGTATCACTGAACCTAGTTTCAAAATATAAGACACAAAAGAATGGTGAGCCTATTTCTGTTTTACATTATATTGTTGTGGTAATAGTCTTGTAAAACTCTTACAGGCAGTAGCCATATCCTATGGGTTCGGATGGCCTTTGTATTCTAAACCTCATATGTGTCACTTTATATATTCTAAATATTTATCTAACATCTTATCCCTAGAATAGTATGTTGCATTTATTTGTGTATGTATTTATTGTCTGCCTTCATCCCAGTATGGACCCAAACCATCTTACAATAAGAAAGAAAAGTTTAAAAAATTAACAAAGTTAGCATTTTTTTAAAAAATGTTAATTTTAAAAAGTGTAAAATCATTGAATAAAGACAATAAAGACAGAAATACAGCTCACATCCATACCACAAGAAAAACAACCTTCAGCCAATTAATTTACTTCATGTGTAGATCTTACATGCTGAAATATAAAATTACCATTTATATTTTTAAACTTTTCCTGCTGAGTGGCAGCTAAACCCACTTCATTATCACCTGCGCCAAGAGAAGAAGCAGAATTTATTCTTTCCCTTTTTGTCTTTTATAATGAAGGCAGATATCTAAGTAGCACATTACAGGAGCTGTTCTACTGTAATTGTAATAGCTATGCTTCTTTTTTTCCCTGCCTGAAAATAAACTTGAATATGTCATGAAAAAATGACACTCCTTTCCTATACCTTGAAAGAAAAATTACTGTGTTGTTCACAATGAACAACATTATATAAATACTTATATACATTAAGCTTGACTAAGCACTATAGCTCATCATAAGTTTTCAAGTGATATTCCCAGCAAAACACCAGATACAGATAGCTTTCTTTTTTCTTGTTGGTTGGTTTGTTCAAAAATGAGTGTTCCTTTGAAAAAAAATGTTGCCACTAACTTTTTCTTAAGGGCTAGAAATTTGTTTTATTCCCCCCCCCCCCAAAAAAAACATTCTGTTTGCAAAACTTTTAAAGAGTACAAACTTCTCTAGATTTTTTGTGTAACTGAGGATGCCCTTCAGTCACATTACCCACCATATTAGGATTACTGGAATAGATTTTATGAAGACAAACATGATATAGACATAATCACATCCTTCAGTCAAATACTACTGGAAGTGTGCATACATGGTGGATTGTTTTATTCCTTCTGAAACAGCCACACATTATTATAAGTTGCTAGTTTTTTTATTAAGCTTCAAGTAAAAACTGTATTTTCATTAATTCAATATGCTTTGTGAAAATAAAGTCTACTAAAGCTTACAGTAGCAAGAATTTTCTTTATTGTATAATGAGATCAGATTCAGCAATTTGTTGTGAATGAATAAATATTGGTTGCACCAATTCCTGATAGAAAAATCATAAATATATATAGTGTGAGTGAATGTTCTATTTCAAAGAGTTAGAATTTTGATTTCACTTAGGCTGCATCTGTAGTGCTGAAATAATCCAGTTTTACCCCACTTTAACTGCCATGGCTCAGTGCTATGGGATTCTGGATTTTGTTGTGACACTAGAGCTCTCTGAGAGAGAAGGCTTTAGAGAAGTGGATGTTCAGAGCAAGTTGAAAATGACTTCTGCCCTAACAGATTGGCTTATGAATTGTGTTAAAAGCATTTATACTTTGTATCGATATATGACCACCAGTAATAGCTTTTATTTGCTGTGTGTATGTGTGCCAGCTTTCATCTGCTTCATGCAATTAAAGAGCTAGCTTTTTTAAAAAAAAGCTGTGATGAAAAAAGGGCTGTGATAAGATGGACAATTGCAGGGACATTTTTAGGAGCTGTTTGTGAAACAGATCTTAGGATTTTAAAAAAATTCAGTAGTAACTTTTCAACATTTTCCTACAGAGGGGACAAATAGATTTCTTAGATGCGGTACAGACCGCCCCAAAGAGGTGGCCTGCCAGCAGCCTAATTCCCTCCGAAGGGAAGCTACAGCCAGCAAACCGCGCGGCTTCCCTCCAGAGCAAAAAGAACCTGGAAAAAATGGGCTCTTTTTGCACTGCAGGGTGGACATCGCAAGTGCGCACGTGCGGCACTGTGCAGATGCCGTGTGGATGCCACACAGCGCTTATGTCACAACGGAGGCACCCATGTACATAGGACGCCGCCACTCCATACCAGGTTTAGGGACCAGCTGGCAACCACACGGCGGTCCCTAACCCTAGTACTGTCTGTATTGGGCCTTAAGAAATAAAAGCCCTCCCTTGCCTTTAACTGGCATTGGAAAGTCAGTTAAAGGAATGGAAGGCTGGGGGGAGAGGAGTGGAAGGACAGGCGCACAATAGCTCTTCCTCTTCTCCTGCCCTCCCATCCCCTTAACTGCCTCCTCAGAAGTCATGGGAGGGTGGTGGAAGAGGAAGAACAGGTGCACACTGGCTCTTCCTCTTCTCTCGCCCTCCTGTCCTCTTAACTGCCTCCCAGAGACAACTGAAGGGACAGAAGGGCAGGGAAAGAGAAGGAGCAGGTATGTGCAAGCTTCTCTTTTCTCCTTCTCTCCAGTCCCTTTAACTACTTCCCTAGAGACAGTTGAAGGGACGGGAGGACAGGGGAAGAGGAGGAACAGGCGTACTTGCCCACGGAGAGAGCTCTGCGTGCCAGAGAGGGAACACATACCATAGGTTCGCCACCACTGCCTTATAGCATACAGTGTGGTCACTCCTTTCTGTCAGAATGCATTGCAACCTATTTTGAAAAATCTTTGATATTTGTAGATGCATGTGTACTATATCCATGTAACTTGGAACATCTGATAACCAGACTGGCTGCATCATGCTAGCTCTTACAATAGCTAGCTCTTACTATAGCTAAAAGACTCACATTTTAAGGATGGAAAGATAAAGTTTCACCATCACTCATTCAGTGGCCAGAAAGGTCTGCCACTTTCACTATATGTATATATTTTAGAGATGTTGATTCCAAGTAACTATTGATCTGAACATATGGTCATCTTATATTAAAATATATGCTTAGCCTATGTTCATAGTTTATGTACTCCCCCCCGCTTTCTCCCTGTTCTTTCAATAAAATACAGTTGGCCCTCCATATCCATGGATTCATTATCCATAGATTCAACCATACATGGCTTTAAAAATATTCCTAAAAGAAATAAATTCCAAAAAGCAAACCTTGATTTTGCCATTTTATATAAGGTACACTATTTTACTGTCCATTGTATTTAAAGGGACTTGAGTATCCAAGGATTTTGGTATCCATGAGGGGTCTTTGAACTAAACCCCAGCAGATACCAAGGGCCCACTGTCCTTTTTAAAAACATAAAATTAACAGAGAAGTCTACCTGAAGCACTGTAACTTCCAGTGTTTATTATTATTTATTTTATTAATTACATTTATAGCCTGCCTTTCTCCCAGCATGGGACCAAGGCAGATGCAGTTGCAACCCCTTTAAATGCTGTTTTTCCTGTCCCAGATGAAGTGGTTACTTCCTCAAGAGTAAGAAGTTTTGCCTTCATTAGGAATGGGAAGTGGTGCAGTGAAACCACTTTAAATCCTCTTTTCTCTGTGGCGTGTTACAGACCGCCCAAAATGGGCCGCCTTCTTTTGCAGTGCGGAGGAGCCCCAGCATCCAAACCACGCAGCTCCTCCACGCTGCAAATAAGAAGCGCCAAAAATGGTGTGGAACGGGCGCCACCATTTTTTACGGACTCGGTCCGTATTAGGGTTAGGGGCGTTCGGAAGGGACGCCCCTTCTCAACCCTAATACGCACCGAGTCAACCCTACTACGCCACTTTGGTGCATCTGTAACGCGCCTGAATTACCCCTCAATGATCTATAGCACATTCTTCTGGCTAACTGCCAGATTGACAGCTATTCACAGGATTTTTCCATTCATTAAAAGCCGAAGCAGAAGCACAGATTTACTACAGGATGCCTACTGCCTAGCCACAATGTGGTGCGATACGATCTGTCAATTACAGTTTCAATCCCGCTTCTATACCACTATTTAAGAACCATGAGATAAAATATTAGTATTCTGTCTGTGGAACTGAATAGGCTTCACAATTTTTCTGGCATCAAGCTGGGGTATTGAACGGCTTTGTGAATGCCCAAATGTTCTCTCTCCCCAACCTAGATAATCACACAGTTGCACACGCTACTCACATCTCACTTATACACAACTTGATTTAAATTAATTCAGACAACATAAACAGAAAATTTGAGGGATGCTTACATTTTATGTATTTCAATATAGGTATTTTTTTCCAAAAAGCTAATCATACCCAACTATATATCAATCAATTTTTTATGTTACGTTATTTTTTTAAAAAACAGCAACAACTGCAGATCTCTATTTGAAATTCTCTAGTTGCTCTGCTATTTCAATAACATGTCAAATCTCTTTGCAGTACTATGTGACATGATTGATATTTCTTAGGGTTACTGAATGAACAGATTATGAATAGCATCATAGCAGTTGAAAAACAGAAGACCATTGAGGTTATATAAGTTTGTGTAAAAACAGTGAAAACACAACCTTACTTTTGATATTTTGAAGTACAGGTATTTCATAGTCTTTACATATGTCTACAAATTCCCTCCTCCCCAGCACAGTCTTTTAATTAGTCAGTATAAATACTGAATGATGAAAGAGTAAATATTTATCATTTATTAATTATCACTACTAGTTTAGAAGCTAGATGAGATGTATTAAAAATACTGTGGCAATATATTAACAGGTATGAGGAAAATATGTTATAATTGGAGATATCACACAGTGCAAACATTTCATTTAATTGAGTCATACTAATATGAGGCCATTTATCCTCTTCCCAAGGCAGCTGTACTACCTGCATTCAGCTCTGATCTACAAGCAAGTTACAGAGTGAAACTAAATATTGCAAGGCAGTCAGTGTCGTTATTTAAATAATGTGTGTGGAATCTGGGATATGCAGGTATACCTCATTCAACACAGGGCATGTGTTCCTGAGTCTGATTCTTTGACAGAAAGTTTGATACCAGAGGCAGAAATAACATGGAAAAAAGTAGGGATAGGTTTCTGCACCAGAAAAAAAGAAGAGTAGTTCTACAGGTTTCAGCAAATGTATGATCCCAAACGAACAAGATGCACCCCAAATAACATTAGCCTTACATAAGTAGTCAAGAACATTTTGAATCTACCATAGTCCACTACATGAAGGCTTCTTTCAAAATGATGGTTTTTGCTTTCACCAACTTCCTCCTTTTAAATTATTTCTCTTTTAGTGGCAAAACATACTGTATAGGTTTATAATAAATAAATAAAATAATTTTTTTATTTTTATACTGCCCTTCCAAAGATCAGGGCGGTTAACAGCATAATAAAACAGTAAAAAACACAAAATATACATCAAGATTAAAACGAATACAACAAGACAGAATAAAAACCCCGTTAGCCAGTCCTCATGCCAAAAAAGAGGAAGGAAGGCCCACTGGACTTTAGTCAGGGAATGCAACCTGAAATAGAAAGGTTTTTAGATCCTTTCTAAATTGGGCCAGGGAGGTGGCTGAGCGGAGCTCTGTGGGCAACGTGTTCCAAAGGGCCGGGGCGGCGATGGAAAATGTCTTCCTCGTAGTAGAGGTCAGCCTAGCCCCTGGCACCCTAAGTAGTTGCTGCCCAGATGTTCTGAGGGTGCGGGACGGAATGTACGGGGAGAGGCAGTCTTTTAGGTATCCTGGGCCAAAGCCATTTAGGGCTTTATAGGTCATCACCAACACCTTATATTGTGCCCGGAAGCGAATAGGCAGCCAATGCAGGTCTTTGAGCACCGGTGTAATATGGCTGGCCCTGGAAGTACCAGTGACCAGCCTGGCTGCCATATTCTGTACCATTTGTAGCTTCCGGGTTTGGTATAAGGGTTGCCCCATGTAGAGAGCGTAGCAGAAATCCAATCTCGAGGTTACCAGAGCGTGCACTACCGTTTCAAGGTCCCCCTGGGCCAGGTATGGGAGCAGCTGGCGAATAAGCCGAAGCTGATAACAGGTGTTCTTGACCGTCGCATTCACCTGAGCAGTCAGGTGAAGCGACGAGTCAAGAAGCACCCCCAGACTGCGCACAGAGTCCTTCACAGGAAGCGTGACCCCGTTCAGGACAGGTGGAACTACCGCCATTCCTGGACCAGGGGAACCTATCACAAGTACCTCCGTTTTCTCTGGATTCAATTTGAGTCGGTTTTCCCTCATCCAGCCCATTACTGACTCCAGACAGGCCACGAGAGGACAGACGCCATCCTCAGTCACTGCATCAGTCGGAGACATAGAGAAAATTATTTGGGTGTCATCAGCATACTGATAACCCCGCGCCCCATGTCTCCAGATGATCTCTCCCAGCGGTTTCATGTAAATGTTAAATAGCATGGGAGACAGAATGGCTCCTTGAGGGACCCCAGTTTTAAGGGCCCTCTCATCGGAGCACACGTCTCCCAGCTGCACCATCTGGGACCTCCCAGAGAGGTAGGACCGGAACCACTGGAGCGCAGTGCCCCCGATTAACACCTCTGCCAGGCGCCCCAGAAGGATACCATGGTCTATGGTATCGAAAGCCGCTGAGATGTCCAAGAGCACCAACAGGGACACGCTTCCCCTGTCGATGCCCAGACGGAGATCATCGACCAAGGCGACCATGGCCGTCTCAACCCCGTAACCCGCCCAGAAGCCAGATTGAAATGGGTCTAGATAATCCGTTTCATCCAAGACCGCCTGAAGCTGGATTGCAACCGCCCTCTCGATCACCTTCCCCAAAAATGGCAGCAGCGAGACTGGCCGATAATTGTTATGTAGCAGGGGGTCGAGGGAGGGCTTTTTTAGTAAAGGTTTTACAATGGCCAATTTTAGTTCAGATGGAAATTGCCCTTCCCTCAAGGATGTGTTAATAATCCGGCATAACAATAAAGTTACCGCCGGTCCCCCCTGGGCCGCTAGCCATGAGGGAAAGGGATCGAGAGAGTTGTCTTCCGAACACTTCCGAGGATCTTGTCCACATCATCGGTACTTACCAACTCAAACCGATCCAGTTTAATGGAGTCCACGGAGGCTCTGGACGCCTCTACCCTAGGTTCTGCTTGAATGTCGGCGTTAAGACCTTCGCTTATCCGAGAGGTTTTATCCGCGAAGAAGTTATTAAATTGGTCGCAGCAGGCCTTAGAAGATTCAAGGATCTGGTTCGGGGCAGGAGGGAGCTGAGTTAGCTTCCTGACCACCCTGAACAACTCTGCTGGACGCGACTCCGCGGACGCGACACGAGCACCATAGAACGAGTTCTTAGCTGCTTGTATCGCCTCTCCGTAGTCCTCTAACAGTTGGTCTAGGAAAGCCTTGTCGTCTAAGCGAAGGTGTTTCCGCCAACAGCACTCTAGCTGTCGCAGTTCCCGCTTCCTTGCCTGGAGATCTTCCGTATACCAGGGCTTACGCTTGGAAGCGGGTCTGAGAGGGCGCTTGGGAGCGATACTGTGTATAGCCCTAGAGAGACCAGTATTCCAAATACCAGTCAGGGCATCAACAGAGTCGCCGTCACTTCCAACCATGTACCCCTCTAAAGCTTCCTGGAACCTTTTGGGTTCCATCAGCGTTCGAGGGTGGACCATCCTAACAGGTCCACCACCCCCAGGGGGGATCTGGGTAGAGACCTTGATTTTTCCCTCCACCAGGAAATGATCCGTCCATGACAGGGGGGAAATGTTGGTTATTTCCGCCCACGGATTTTCCGCATCCGAACAGAAGACCAAATCAAGAGTATTACCCGCACAATGCGTAGGACCCACAATCAGCTGGGACAGGCCCATGGCCACCATGGTATCCATGAATTCCCGAGCCGCACCGGGTGGAACATAGCTGGCCGTGAGGGAGATGTTGAAGTCACCCAGGACAAGTAGCCTGGGCGTCTCCAGCATCAGTTCAGCGACCAGCTGTGTCAGCTCGTTAAGGGAGTCCGTTAGCGCACGGGGTGGCCGATACACCAACAGAATCCCTAGACTGTCCCTCGCCTTTAGGGTCAGGTAAATACACTCGATATAGGATGTCTGTCGGATGTGGTTCCTGGTGAGGGACAAGGTGTTCTTATGTATCAAGGCCACACCCCCCCCGCCCACCTAACCTGGGCTGGTCCTTCACCGAGAACCCAGCAGGCAGGGCCTGAGCCCACACAGCGTCTCCTTCAGGCCCAAGCCAGGTCTCGGTAATGCAAGCCAGATCGCAGTTATGATCCTCCAGCAAATCATGGAGGATGTGGGACTTGTTGTTAATCGATCTGGCATTGCACAGGAGTAGCGACAGGGTTTGTGGCACGGTTGGAGTGACCCTCAGGTCCCTTAGGTTGGGAGGGGGACAGGAAGGGGAGATAGATATGATGCATCTATCTCGCCTTCCCCTGGAACGCAAGTCCCTTCTCCCACCGCCATACCTCCCCCTGCCCCACACTACCTCAATGGGAGCTCCGCTCGTGATGATGTTATCCCCTTCCTCCCCAGCCCATGCATCCCCCATGTCCATAACCTCCCCCCACCCTTCTCCCGCGATTAGAAGAGCAGAGGTTAGCCACCTCAGGCATCCTCTGCTCTATGGCTAACCCACAACCTCCCTAAGCCCGATAAAAGCTGCGCAACTGCGCAGCTGCGCGGTGGTAGCGCTGCAGAGTCCCGCAGCGGTCCCCTTTGCAGTCCATGGGCGGCACTCCCGGGGCGGTGCGCAGATGCGCACCTCCGACACCCTGGGAGGAGGCCGCCTGGCAGAACACGGCTCTGGCAGTGGTGGTCCGGTGAGGAGGCGGAGGGGGCGTGCCAGGAAGGTCCGGTCGCCCGGCTTTATGCTCACCGCTCTCACCTGGTGAGTCTCCTCCTTGCCTTCCCCCCAGATGTCCCTTAAAGAGCCCTCTCTCCAGCTGCCGCAAAACGCCAAGGCCAGCTGTTAGAGTCCCGCAGCGGTCCCCTTTGCAGTCCGTGGGTGGCACTCCCGGGGCGGTGCGCAGATGCGCACCTCCAACACCCCGGGAGGAGGCCACCCGGCAGAACGCGGCTCTGGCAGCGGTGGTCCGGTGAGGAGGCGGAGGGGGCATTTTTAACGCATGCTGAGGCTACCTAGTAAGGCAGGCTTTTCTTTTCTTTATATTTCGTTCTTCATACATACTCAATAAGTGATTCTGAAGGCAAATACATTTTACTTGGCTATTGTATGCAGGTGCAAACAGTAGGACTGGCTAGAGCAGAATGCCATAGATTTTCAGTTCAAGCTTTATTGTATTGATTACTGAAGATACAGTGCTGCCAACCTAACACTAAAGGTCTGTTTGTCCAGCTCTTCTTCATCATTCTCTGAGTGCTGATACTTCTAAAAAAAAAAAAAACCTTTCCAACTAGATAGAGGACCAGAAGGAAAGGGGATGGATAGACATTTTTAAAAAAACTTCATAAGGCTCTCTAATGTGAAGTCATGGCTGGCATCCATAGTTTTTTGTGGGTTTTTGGGGCTATGTAGCCATATTCTAGAAGAGTTTATTCCTGATATTTTGCTAGCATTTGTGGCTGGCATCTTCAGAAAATACTGGCATGGAAGTGAGTAGGGTATATATATATACTGTGTGACTCTAGGTTGGGAGAAGTGATTTACATGTGAACCTGTGTATTGTTATGTTGTTGAATGGCAAGGCCTCAGGGTGGGAGGATATGCAAGGAGGATTTGTGTCTATTTAATTAGCAATCCATTGTCTGCTGGGAAAAACCCTGATCCTGGGTGGTTTTCATTTGCATTTTGCTGGGTCTTTATTTTGGTGTTTTTAACTACTAGTAGCCAAACTTTGTTTACTTTAAGGGTTCCTTCTTTCCTGTTAACATGTAAATCACTCCTCTTAACCTAGAATCTTCTAGAACATGGCCACAGAACCCACAAAAAATATTTACATGTCTCTTCCGACATTCCCCCCACCCCCCAAAAAATCCTCTTACTCTGGGGATAAGAAATTGAATGGGTGATTTCATGAGCTATATTAATCTGATAGAGATGCCACACATATATAATAACATTCCTCTTCATTATTCTACACCATGTTCCCCATCATTCAGTTGGAATGGTCTCTGCTTCCCAGCTCTACTGAACTCTTCCTGCCCTCCTGCCAGTTCTTATTCTTCCAATAGCTACCAGCTCTGTATTATTCCATTGGGGGGAAATGACATATTTTAGTTTAATAAGAATGTATAAACATGAAATGAATTCATAATGTCATTTATAAACTTTCATTCTGCTTCTTTGCTAATTTCTGTGGACTAATGAGCCTCATATAATGAAAATGTTTTGTTCATAAGTCACACAGAGACACCTGCTATCTTTTAGATACCTTGCTTGATAATTAGAGATGTGGAGAACACATTGCTCTACTTTGGTTTCTACCAGTAGAATTTTACCATGGAACTCAACAAAAATGTCCATGTTAATCAAGAAGTGGTGTGGAATTCTATTGCAAGAAGTACAGTATAAGTGTCTAGTAAGGATGGAACATTCAAAGACTTATAAAAAGAGTGACGGGGGTCTTCTTGAATGTAGACAAACCTCAACAATGAGAATCTGCCTCAAGCCCCCTTCTCTATTTTCCCCTAGAACTCAAATAGACTTAAGGACTACATTCTTGCCCACCTCAGCTCAGATCCACTCTTTACTGTGCCATCTGCATGGTAAGGACTGGAATTGGGCTATGTAGAGTAGTGGCTAGAAGAAGGTGGTGTAGAGTAGCAAGGAAGATCACTGCCAGTATAGCCTGTGCACTGCAGTGGCATCCTCCAGCAGGACCTCTGCTGAACTCCTACAGGTCTTGAAGGGTGCCTGCATCATCATGTGCTGGCTAGGATATGCAATCCTCACTTGGCTCCCTCTGTCTTCTCCTGTCTTCTAAATGGACATGTGAGGGGGAGGGAAAGGGGATATAGGTCACCAAGATCTGTCCATCATTGATTATGATGGCCATCCACATGCAATGCTTCTTGCTCCCCCGCACCTGCTCTGACCCTCCAGAGGGCAGGAAAAAGCTGAGTAGAGGAGGCAGATTTTCTCCTCTATGTGAGAATGTTGAAAACTACTCAGTTTTTGAAGACATTCCAGCAGCAAGGAGAAACACGTTTAAATTACTCATTCTTCCCAGTGGGAATGAATAATTTAAGAAGCACATCCGTAATGTCTAGTGTGTTAAGATGAAACATACTAGAAGAAACATAAAGGTATCCCAATATCGATGCTGTTGTATTTGCTATATATGCATCAATTGGGGGAAAATATCAAGAACAAAGACAAGTCTGCATTGTATTTTATGGTTTCTAGCTTTTTGCCTACATGTTGAAGTTAATCTATCTGAAACAAACATATATAGTAGTTATCTTGATGTTTGAAAGGTTTTAGCCCATAAATTGGCAATGTTAGTCTCTGAAATAGTGGGAAGGATTCTACCAGTATCTCTCTCTCTCTCTCACACTAATTATTGTTTTTATTTGCCTAGAAGTTGATAACACTGTAAACAAATGTTATTAATGTATACATCTGTTCAGGGCTGGCATAAAATTATATTGCCCTTTCTAAAATCTGTATATTGAGAAATTTAGAAATGGGCTGTGTCAAATTCTCCTAATTTGGTTTAACACACAGTTCAGCAATTCAGATCTAGCCCTAGTACAGCCCATGTTTATTCAGATCTGATTCACAACACTCAGACTTAAATCTGAAAGAAGACTGCGAAATCTGAATCCTTGGTCCTTCTATCAACATGCAGTGGGAAACGAAGAGATCTATACCATTTGGGGACTTTCATACATTTGCATCAAATTTGGAGATATCATCAAGACAAAAGAGTACATTGATCCTGCCAAGTAGGATGACCAGTAGCTTCAGGGGAGTGTTTTATTGGTCTTCTTTTGGATAATGGGATTTGTAGTTTTCTGTGGCATCAGAACTCAGATAGAGAAAGCTAAATAGATCACAAAACTACAAATCCCAGAATTCCATATATTGGGCCATGGCAGTTAAAGCAGTGTCAAACTGTAGCAATTCTTCAGTGTAGATGCAACCTCAGAGAAACCAAATTCAGCCAACAGCTGTTGTCTAAACCTTTACCATAGCTCTTTTGATAATCTGTCAGTAATAGCTAAAGTTAGCAAAACAGACTACATAACTTAAGTGAGATACTTCTCCCTGAATACATTTCAGAATTATCCATGAGCAAAACCCAGCTTGCCTCCTCAGACCTTATCGCACACATTATTTTCCCCGTTATGGGAACGGGAAGGGGACTCTTGGAGCTGTGCGCAAATGGGAAAAAATGGATTTTACTGCACAGCCAATTGTCCACAAAATGGTCCTATTCGATCCCCCGGTGCCCAGCTGGCCCCATTCAGTGCTGAGGAGCATTAAATGATCGGGTTGGAAATTTTCCAAACAAGCAAAATGGCGCCCCTCAGCAATGAATGGGGACGGTTTAGTACTGGGGGACGGAACGGGGCCATTTTGTGGACGATTCACTGTGCAGTAAAATCCGTTTTTTCCCGGTCACGAGCAGCCCCAAGAGTCCTCTTCCTGTTCCTATAACAAGGAAAATAATGTGTGCGATAAAGTTGCTCCATCTCTAGATCATATTATATTGGTGTTTTCCTAATATGATTAGTGGGAAAATGCCAACCTATTTTTGATGTCCAAATTTCTGGATTGGATTAACTGTGCTTCAGAACCAAATTGGGACAGTCTGGACCTGGTTCAAATTGTCCTGGTTTGTTTTGAATATGGCCAGTTGGCTGTAGAGTCCCATTAGAAGATGCCCACTTTCAGGACCTCATTAAAAATAGGAACAAGAATATATGATTCCATCCTCTCCCTGGTGGAGAAAGGGGATTTAACATAGGCTTGCATCAAACCAGTGTGGACTGCAACCTCTGCTACTTCTGGAGAGTTGCAGTGCATCTTCAGTTTTATTCTAGTCTGATTATCCCCAGATCCCCTCATTCCACTGTAAAGTATTTGTTAAGGGAGAGTGGTAAGAATAATAACATTGCAGTGAATTTAGGGAACAAGATGAAGGTTTGCCTTAGAACAACTTTTTTAATATTATTTTCCAGTTGCCTCTTTCTTTAGATGATAAAGAAAGTCAGAAGTCTTCTTGTGACTGGGAAAGACCTCTAGTACACCAGGAACTGAAGCAATATCATGCCAGTCAAAATAGCTTCTGACAGACCTTAATATCCTCTTGATGATTTAATAGCATAGTTCACTTGTGGAGATATTTCATCATCTTGGTGGAGTTCAACTCTTACCTCTTTTATTGCTCTTCTTGAATGATGATAACCAACTCCTGCTGCTGCTAGTCAAAATTTCTATTGGTTTCTAAGGGAGCTAAGGAATGGCAAGAAATGTCTCTGTTTGAATAAAACATTAGAGCTGAAGCTGTTCATAGTCACTAGAGTGCTGGAGATGGGAATAAGACAGGATTTCCCCCCATTCAGATTATTGAGTGTTGCAGTGTGTGTATGTATGTTTTCTAATGTAACTGATTTAACTTATCATAGGAGCTTATCACTTGGCATTTTATATCTGCTCCAGCCTCCTAGGCTGCAGTCGGGAGGCGGGATGAAGTCAGAAATTATCACACACTAAATCACCACCAAACTGCTGGCTGCCATCAGCTGCATCCGAGCCGTGCTCTGCCAGCACTTATTAGAAGTTGGTAAGGTTTCTGACTTCTAAAAAGTGGTGGGGTAGCATGGCTTGGACCCGGCTGGGACCCGGGCTGATGGCAGCTGGCGATTCGGCGGTAATCTAACATTGTCATTCAACAACAGAACAATACACAGATTAAAATGCAAATCGGTTCCTCTGAACCAACAGTGTATATATCCCACTCTCTTCCATGTCAGTATTCTCTGAAGAAGCCACAGCTGCTGGTGAAATATCAGGAAAAAACTCTTCTAGAACATGGCCTCATAGCCCAAAACCCCACAAAAAACTATGAACAGCAAATATTCTCTCCATTTCTAGTTCTGACCTTACCAACCAATAGCTTGCAGCCCCTAGAATGTTTTCCATGGGTGATGTTTCTATCTCTCCCTTTCTCTCTCTCAGGCACTAGTTCAATCCATTCTTCTGAGGAAATAAACAAAGACTATGAAAGTTTATATTGCAACTTCTTTCCCACAGTTAGGCTCAAGGGTGCTCCATCTTTGGAATGAAATAGACGAGCCAAATAAAGCAACTTCTGGCCACTTTGAGGTGTGTAATTTAGATGACGTATGTCCCCAAAGTGGCTGGAAGCCGTGTCAAGGCCACGCCAAGTTGGCAAGAGATAGCCTTTTAGGAGCGGATTTAATCTGTTCCTACTGACTGGTGGCTTGGGACCATGGCAGTGACAAGCTTCGAGAATAGAGTGTGGACTCACTATGGTCCTGGCCCAATCAGGGCTGGAATGGCTAAATGCCACTCCTTCCAGGCTGTCTGCTTTGGCCCTATGTCTCTGAATTGCATTCTCCTTTTACAGCACTTTTTCAAACTCTTGTGGTCCCTCAGCCAAAGGAACCCAAATGTCAGATCATTTCCTAAATTACTGCTTTATTAATTAGGGTCAATTTTAGGGCTAGTTGTTTAATTAGCAAATAATTAGCTGGAGAAAATATGTTCTTTAATTAATACAGTCTTTTTTTGTAATTGAATGTAATTCTATCTATGCTATTTTTTTCGTATTTTGCATAGTGAGAACTGACAAGTCTATTGATTATCCTTGCCTTCCAATATCAAATTAAGAATGTTACAGAAAAGAAATAATATATGTATAGCAGTATCATAATGATAGAGTATATGCCTTGGATTTAAATTAACATGTGTTTTACTTAGTGTTCACACACAAAAAAAATCTTATTGGGAAAACTGTCACAGGGCTTACTTTAAGCCTCTGTTATAATGATCTGTAAAGGCCATGTCCTCCACAGGTTTATGTAAGTCTGGATGTGCTTAATGGACCATGCAAAGTAATTAATCTGAAAGCATTCTGATTATCCCCAATTTATCCAAATACCAGGCTCTGTCCTTCCAACGTCATTTGTACGCTGTAGTTATTTGTCTTAGCTTTGATATTATTTAATTGGTATAAAACAATGTTTTTATTATTAACCTGGTATAAAACAACATAATTGTTGAGAATAATTCTGACAGCATTTGTAAAAGAAGGCAGGAAGGACAGCACAAGAGTATCCAACACAAGAGATGATACAGTGTCTTGCCGAGTATTCTTTTTTGCTTCATAAGTACAAATAAATACCATTTAGACTACAGTGAATTGGATGGTAGGCACTGATGATCACCATTTTCAGGGATTTTTGAAGTGATATGCAACCATTGTGTAAGTTTGTACATATTTTTCAGTCTTGTCCAATTTGGGCTATTAGGTTCCATAACATGAAAAAAGGATAGAATAGGTTAAGGGGTAGGTGGAACTGTATTTAAAGAAATATAGTTAGAATTTTTGTTCCAGTTGTAGATATTACCTGGTTTGGACACAAAGTGTTCTGGGAGAAAATGTCCAATTATTATCATTTTTTTTGAGGGGGAGAGGGGGAAAACTAAAGCCCTACATGTCTTGGGTCCAGATGACTTGTGGAAGTGCCTCCTTCCATACAATCCACCCCACACACTCAGATCCTCTGGGAAGAATCTACTGCACTTAGGAAGGGCCATCTCATCTGCCGCTCCTGGGCTATGTAATGACATGTCGGAGGAGATCCATCAGATTTCCACTCTTGAAGCCTTTAAAAAGGCTGTCAAGACAAATCTCTTCCAGCAGGCCTTTCTAGATTATCCCCCCTTCCACTAATTACTGATAGCTGCTGTCAATCCCTCGAAAGATGGCTCTCCTCAAGTACTTGATTTGTAATTAATCTTAATCAGTATTTTATATCATGTTGTTTTATTTTTTATGTCTTTTAGGATAGGGAGGGAGGTGGGGGATAAGGGATTGTGCTGAATTTTAAATATATAATGTATTTTACTGTTATTTTTGTTTCTCTTTGTAACCTGCCTCAATCTGCAGGGAGAGGCGGGATAGAAATAATAATAATAATAATAATAATAATAATAATAATAATAATAATAATAGGTGTAGAAGTGACATATTTAAATGTTTATCTCCTCAAACATGAGGAGATAAACATTTACATGAAACCCTAACACTAGATACAAACTAGTGCCCTAGTGGTGCAGTGGTTAAATGCCTGTACTGCAGCCACTCACTCACAAACCATAAGTTTGCGAGTTCAATCCTAGACAAGGTGCTCAAGCTTGACTCAGGCTTGCATACTTCCGAGGTTGCTAAAATGAGGACCCGGATTGTTGGGGGCAATTAGCTTACAATTTGTAAACCGCTTGGAGAGTGCTAAGTGCACTGATAAGTGGTATAGAAATGTACTTGCTATTGCTATTATCCCAACCCTCAATACACTGGAATCAGTTTTGTGGTCAAACTGCCAAATACCTCCCTCCAAATCATTTTACAAAGAAAAACATTGTTGTGCATGAAGGTTAAGCCAGTTATAGGGAGCACACCCTTCATACAGACTATTGATCTGTTTCTAGGCACAATTCTTGTTGCAACTAATACATAAATATATGACTTAGCCGCAAGCTATCTGAAGTACTGTATCTCCTATATCAGCCTACCAGACTAAGGAGCTTATCACTTGGGCAATTAAGCCGTCTTACCTCTTCCAGCTTCATTTCTGGATCTGGGATGCCCCCCAGATGTTATCATACCTAAATCGCCACCAATCTAACCACAGTGCTGATGCCTGGAAGCATCCCGGATTGAAGTCTGGTTCCATTGGCCAATTTTTGATGTTGGAAACTCCCTGACTTCGAAAAAGTGCTGGCTGAGTGAGGCTTCGACCTGGGATCCATCTGGGCAGTGTCATCCCAGCTAGATCAGTGGTGATAACCTTCGGGAGCATCCCAGATCCAGAACTGAAGCCGGAAGAGGTAAACTGTCTTATTTGCCCAAGCAATAAGCTCCTAAGTGATCTACAGGAGAGGCCCCTCATGTAGCCCTATTCTCACTTTAGGCAGATCTTGAGTTGAAACAAAAGGCTTCCTCCTCTGTGGCTGATCCTGGAATGGCGTATCAAAGGAACTTAGGCTAGCTTCTTCCATGTTATCTTTCCACTTACAGGAAAATACATGTTTTATGTAGACACCTGATATTGCTGATAGCAAAAGGGGTTTTTAACTAGGTAGATACTGTGTTTTCTTTACTGATACATTTTAAAGTTGTGTTTGAACCTTTGGATGATAAAAATCCAGCCATTTCATTTTGGGTTGCATTTTAAAATTTGACTCTCAGTCATTCAAATGAACAAACACGAACAACAGTAGAGATATACATCCAGAGTATCTTGAATTTCAATAATAGTATTTCTTGCATTTTTAAAATTAATTCAGTCAAAATAATATAGATTTATAATACTTCATAATATTATTTCTGAATTTTGTAGCAGTTAAATAAACTAGCCAAACTTTTGTTGCTACTTGATTCTATAGCTCTCCTTCTTCAGTATAGAGCATGGGACCTGACGGAACTTAGAGGATAATCTAGCCCACATTTCCCCTTTGGAAAATATAATGTTTTTTATTTTGTGTACTATAGACTTGCTTGTGTAAAATGATAAAAAAGATGAGAAAGATTGATTCCCCTTCATGTTGTGACATATTGTCTCCGATTGTGAATAAAAGTGTTTTGAGTAGAAATACCTATGAGGACAGGCATACTGTAGCCCTGTGCCTCTTGCTTTTTATCCTTAACAGTGAACACAATTTTAGAGGTGGTGACCCTCATTTGTCATACTGTCACCATGCTGCCTTTTCTTTTCAAGCTCACCTAAGGAGGCTGAGCAGCACAAAATAAATGGACCCTCAGGTAAAAAAAGCACACATTCCTAAAGAAACCCTACATTTTCTAGTTTGGAAAACAAATCACTGTTGATATTTTTATGAATAGTATTTTTTAAATCAGAACAAAAGGTCTGATGTAGCCCAGCAATTTATCTCTAGTAGTGGGCAGCCAGAATGCCTCTTGGAAATTTGCAGCTAAAGCAATATGGTAATGGTTCCCTATAGGAATCTCTATAGATTATCTCAAAGACCTCAGTAACCAGACACTGGTGATATTTCTGGATGTGGAGGTTCTGTTTAATTATCATTTCTAATATCTATTAATTTAAATATAAGGCTATTAAATAATATTTAAATTCACCTAAATCGGTGACCATCTTCATGGTTTGTCATAGTTTAAACCATAAATCAAATTATATTTTCCATTAAGAAGTACTTCCTTTTGTTCAAAGATTCTTTATCCCTGATAGGATCTTTAGCTGAGCAGGGTTCCAGACAGAACACTCCTCATCCTAGAAAGCCTGGTTTCATCTTTGTAAGATGAAGTTCTTTTCTTATGCCATGTTTGTATCTAATTTTCAATGTATCATTTCATTGAAGGCCAGTGCATGATGCTAAAATTTCCCAGTTATATACCTTGAATTAGCTGTGTGAATTCTACCTGAGTTGTAATTCTAATGTCATCTTTCATCCCACAAAGCTGTTTATAATATTTTGCAATCTGCTTACAGAGCATACAGCCAGAGTGAATTAGCACTAGAGCTTATAACTGATGATTCTCATTCTGCACAGCCCATAGGTATCATATTCCTTCATTGGCCCTAATTTGCCCTGATTCTAGCCATACCACCTGGTGCCTGTTTGGACCAAGCCAGATTCCAAGCTTTTACAGTGGTACCTCGGGATACGAATTACCCAGGTTACGAATTTTTCGGGATACGAATAAATCCCATAGGGATTTATTGTTTCGGGTTACGAAGGTTTTTTCGGGTTACGAAAAAACCCTGGCACTGTTTAAATGGAGCCGCGGCAGAGCCGCGGCTTTTTTTCCCATTAGCGCCTATGGCAATTCGGGTTACGAAATTAGCCGCGGAACGAATTAATTTCGTAACCCGAGGCACCACTGTATTTAAGAAAAAAAAAGCAGGTTACAGGGTAAAATGTGAAATCACTATTCTGTTACCGTTTCTATTGTTTTGCAAGATGATGATGTTGATAATGATGCCAGTGACCTTTAATGTGATAGCCAATGAGTCAAGTCTCACACCTATGATTGGCCTTTATAATTATAGGCTCGAACCACATTCTCCCAGTTCCAGTTCTTTTCTGCATCAATATTACAATTTGGGAGGAAAGTTTTACTTTGGAGGAATAGTCTAGCTGATGTCTGTTTTTCAGACCTCCTCACAATGATTGCACAGAAAACAATGAAACCATTGGGAAGAATCACAGTGAAGGAGAGCAACAAACCAAGGTTAAAACTGTTAGGGCCATAGAGTGTGGAATTTTTATTCCGAATTTCTTTTTCTTGACATGACATAGCAATATTATACATTTTACTGAGCTGGTGGTGGTGGTGGGGGGGAGAGTTCCTTTTTATATGGGCAAATTTCTGATGTGGGAAGAAAAGAGCCACCCCCTTTCTATCTTATCTTCATCCCATTGTATTTTCTCCTACCACCAATGTCCTTGCTACTATCTCTTCCACAGCAGGGTTTGTGTGTATAGAGATGGGAGATGCAGTGAGAGATATAATGGTAGGAAGCATTGCAGAGGTGCAAGGTGAGGCAAGCTGGAGAGAAAGAAGGGAAAATGAATGGTGTAGCAATAGGTGTAGAGTAAAAGAAGTTTGGCATTTTGAGATGACAAACAGGAGGAAGAAGAAATGAAGGGAAGATGAAAGCTGTAGCAGTGTAATGTAAAAAGGCTGCTGCTACACTGCAGAATTAATGCAGTTTGACACACCTTTAACTGTTGTGGCTCCATCCTATGTAAGTTGTTGCAGCAGAGCTCTCTGACAGAGAGGGAAGCAGACCAACATGAAAAGCTTGCTTCGAGCTGCCTTGGGGGTGTGATGTACAGATGCTGCACACCCCACAAAATGCCCGGAAGTTGCGCCGCTACTCAGACATGGGCTGGCTTCCAGGCACTTCAGTGGTACCATATTTATGTCACATGCTGCCAAAGTGGCTTGAAGCTGCCCATGAGCTGTGTGGGGCAGGAAAAGCCACCTTTTTGCCAGCCCCAAAAGGAGTGGCTCTTTGCAGCTCTTTTTTTAGCCAGCTGCAAGGCAGATTGGGGCCACAGCATGTGGGTACCATGGCCCCGATCTGTCTTCAGAAGAAGCGACTTCAAACCACCCCTTCAGGGCTGTCTGTTTCAGCCTCAAGAAAATGAAATATCTTTAAAAACTACAAATCCCATAACTACTGGGAAAATAAGTTAAGGGAAAACAAAGAGGGAAAATAGAAACAGATAAGGAAGAGTATAATATGTAGGAGAAGGAATGAACTGATATGAGGGAAGTGTAAGAAGAACATTTATGGATAGTTATATTGGTTGTGATATATGTATATAAGAATGTGGGGAAACAAAGTAACATGATTAAAATCAAAGGACAAAAAAGACCTATTCGGAATAGGAGAAGTAAAGCAAAGATAAGCATTCTTTAATAAGAAATTTCTTAAGTTTTATTAGGGGAAGATACTCTCTTTTCAGGAAACAATAATGACAATTTTTAGAATGAATGTTATATGGTAGGGGATAGATGTGGGTAAGGTTGATTCAACGAGTGTTTATGTATTTATTTTGTGGGGTATGTTTGATGTTTGTATATGTATTTATATAATAATAAAATTCTTAAAAAAATAAAAACTACAAATCCCAGAATTCCATCACATTGAGCCATGACAGTTAAAGTGGTGTCATACGACATTAATTCTGCAGTGTAGATGCAGACAAAGTAAGGGAGGGAGAAATTATGAGGACAGAAAGAGAAGCAGTAGAGGGAAAAAGAAACTGGGGGACATAACAGATGGTTAAAATAAGCAGGTTTTTGGCCAGCTTCAAGGTGGGACATTTAGATGACGCTCACCTTGTAGCTGGCTGGAAAGTGCACTCAAGCCGTGCTACAGGGAGAAAAGCTGGACTAAAAAGGAGCTGGAATTTTTTGCTTCTTCCCATAAAGTGTGTGCCATCACATGTTTGTATAAATACACCAACACCAAAGAGGCACTTTTTCCAGTCTCTAATTGTGCATATAAACAGTAGCACATTTAAAAGGGAGAGAGCTGCTGTACCCAAGAGGTCAAGGTGGCAATGCCCAAAAGAGAAATTGTGACACCTCATGGAGATGAATACAACATACACAATATAAAAAACATAGTAAACAAAAACCACACACCGCTGGATGTGCAACTATGTATGACAATTACAAAATGCTGTTATTTCTGTGCATATCCACTATAGATGGTTCCTGTCTCCCTATTAATCCCTACAACTGCCCCTTATAGCATGTTTGATGAGCAGTAGTGATGGCCAAAGGTCATATGGTCCCCTCCAGGACTAAACAGAAACCTGCACTTTGCTCTCCTTCTTCAGAGTCAACAGATCATTACTGTACACCGATTCTCTTATATGAACAGTTATTACAAAAATGGTACCAAGACCAAAACACAGAGGTAGAAAAAATGCAACATTTTATATCCTGAATGTGCATAAATAGAATGCCAAGTAACATATGCACAATTATAACAGTTTGTATAATATGCAAATTGCATTTAAATTTCATAATATGTAAATTAGGTACCAAAATTTGAGAGACTAGAATATAGCAACCTCAATATAGCCATATTTATAATGCAGTAGCTAATTTTTAAAACAGACTCCTTAAACAGGCTTTTTAAATCAGAGTGCATCCATAATTACTTTTAAATATGTTATTTGGCACTCAGCTAGAATATCCAGTGTTATGAAAGATTCCTTTAATCACTAGGTAAAGGGCTGATTATTTTTAAAAGCTCTTTGAAAATGTGTTTAGAGTTAAAACATAATGAATTTGAACATATACAGGACTTAAATATTTAATTATGTTTTATGTTTAGTGTTGTGTTTTCCCCACCAACTTTCTCAGCTCATATTATAAAAAAATCTCTATGAATTTTCATGAAAAACAGGTGAAATGTAGATATTCCAGAAATTGGTGTTGATTGGACTAGGCCAGAATTTCCTCATTGTGGAATTTCTCTTGACCATTTTTTTTCTTTAGCAGCTGCTTTAAAATGTGTTACAGTTAGGAATAGGAGGAAAGGTTTGTTCGCATGTATGTATATGTATGTTCATTTGAGAATACATCAAAATAGTTGAATATATTCATGAAGGGGGTTGAAAGAGCTGGGGATTTAAAACATCTGAATGTAGAGGCAATAGACAAAGATAGATTTCTGTATCCTGGCACATAATTGTA
This sequence comes from Sceloporus undulatus, assembly GCF_019175285.1. Lineage (NCBI taxonomy): Eukaryota > Metazoa > Chordata > Lepidosauria > Squamata > Phrynosomatidae > Sceloporus > Sceloporus undulatus. Next base: position 234,429,643 of record NC_056522.1, read on the forward strand.
AGTGTTTGAATATACCTGTGCTGCTGAAAAATGGATGCCACTTTTTTTTTCTTTTTTAAAATTCCTGATCATTAACAGCAGCATGTGACGGAAGCACACCATGGTCCTCCTGATGGTGGCAATAGCTCTAAGTAATAAATTTCCCTCAGGAAGATAGGGAAACTAGCTATGGCTTTTGTCTCTCATATAAGCTAAGTAATGAAATTTAAAAATTGTCTATGGTTTTTCTGCCAGTCATATTTTTTTAAAAATAATAATAATATATAAATCTATCATTTTTTCAAGTGGTCATCAAATGCTTCATTATCCTGTCTAGGAAGTATTCCTTATTACAAAAAGTGTCATTCATTTGGATTGACACTTTAATAGAAATTAATAGTGATTACTGATGATTACTATACTTACTTCCAACACTTATATGTACAGTTTTATTTTAGGATCTCAAAGCACTTTAAACGCTTTTTTTAACTTCCAATGCAGGAAATAAAGTTTTCTAGCTTGTACTGAAATGGGTATGAACACCCAAGTCCTTAAATGCTTTTTCTTCAGGCATTTTCACAGCTTCGAAACACCACATTTCTAAGTGAAAAATGTCAGGGATGATGGGAGTTGTAGCTCTTCACCTCTGGCTCGAACTCACCACCTTGTTACGCACCGGCACTGACCAGTTTTGGCCAGTGGTTAAAGCTTTGCTCTAAAGCAGCAGAGTTACAGAGAATAGGCTGAAGACCCTGACAAACTCTCCAAGCCTTCTCACTCTTGCTTCCACAGAAGTCTTCACACTTCTTCAGGATCCAGCTGGCTCTTGTATCTTCACCCAAGACACCAGACAACTCAGTACTCTTATATAAAAGATCTACTTTATTCTACTATATACAGCTCCAAAACTATCCAATACAACTCCCCACTACTACTACCCACAAAATACATTGGGATTCATAGCCATTATTATAGTCATTGGAAGATACCACCCACTCTTGTCAGTTTCCACCCAGTGGGCATGTACAACCATTTCATTGGTTCTCTTGTTTCATCCCATAATTAATGATTTCATCATCTCAACCTTGTCTACTTTAACAATTCTCAGGTGTGTTCAATTATCCACTTTGCACTTCTGTCCTTGGCATTTAGGACTTGCTAATTGCATTACCTTTTACACCTGTGTGGCTTCTAATTGCTTCTGCTGAGTCATCCTGACTCTCACATACAAGTTTTATTTCTTTGACTGTATATCCCATGTTGCTTTTTCCTCATCAATCATCAATCAATAAATAAAAATATTAATAATAAATAATTAATTGTCATCAGTGTGCAGGGCATTTTACAAAATAAGAAAGAACAGGCTATAGCCCAAAAGAGTTCATAACAGGAAAAATAGCATAAGAAAAAAACAGAAAGGGAAGGGAAGGGAAGGAAAGGGAAGGAAAGGGAAGGGAACGGAAGGGAAACAAGGATAAAAAGAGGCACAGTATGTGATTGTTTTAGTTGTGTGCACTTAGACTTAGTAATAGATAGAGTCTTGTAATCCATGGGGGAAGGTTTGCAAAATTGCAAAGGGCCATAAGTTTCATCTAGTCCCTGTCCCTGCCAGTGCATAAAACCACATATGTTTATTTTTTAAGATCAATTGAAACAGTTTAAAACAATTCAAATTTAAAACAATCAAAGGCCCAAAACACATCAGCCAAAAGAAGGGGCTTCCAGCCATGTCGAAGGCATGCTGTTTTTACGAGACATGTCTCCTATACAGCCAGAAGCCATGGCAAGGCTGTACCTCAGTACTTTAGACCAGAGCAAAAAAGGAGCTCAGATAGTCAGGCTCCTGGCAGTGTGGCTTGGGTCCTCTAGTAGCAGCCCACTTTTGGAGCAGACCATGCAGTCACAGTGTACCTGATTTGTTTGCAGCTGTAGCAGCCATGGGCCACACTTTTCCAGCTGTCTGCTTCACCCCAAAGATAATTTAAACAGACTAGAAGCATATTGAAATTTCAAAAAGGTTAAAACAGGTTTAAAAGGTTAAAACAGTTTAAACAAATACATGTACATTTTGAAAGGAATAATTTGGCTGCAAAGGTTTTAATATAACACCATTTTTGAACCAGCCCTAGTTGGACCTCCATGGGGTGTACTTTACACAATGAGGATGCCACAGCAGAGAAGTCCATCTTCTGTTTCTCACTTGTTAAGTGCCATCAAGTCGACTTCACCTTATGCAACCATATGAATTAGAGACCTCCAAATCGCCCTTGTCATCAACAACCCTGCTCAGGTCTTGTAGACCCAGGGATGTGACTTCTTGATTGGATTGATCCATCTGGAAGGCACTTTCCCTTTTCCTACTGCCATCTACCTTGCCAACTAGAAATTGTCTTTTCTAATGAGTAGTAACTTCTCATGCTATGTCCAAAGTATGATAGTCTCAGTTTAGTCATTTTGGCTTCTAGAGATAGTTCAGGCTTGATTTGCAGTAGGACTCATTTATTTCACATTTTAGCAGTCCATTGTATCTGTAGAACTCTTTTTCTCTAGTAGACCTCTCTTCTAAGGCAGCAATATGTAAGGAGAGGTATTCCAAGAAGTTCTGAAGTTTCAAGCCATTTATGGATTTGAATGTCATTGCCACCATCTTCAATTTACATCAGAAACATATTGCCAACCAGTGCAATTCTTTTAAGACAGTCAACAATACAATGGTGAACAATCTATGTGCTACAAATGTCCAGATTGCAGCTTTCCTTCTCCATGGATAGCCTCATGTAAATGTCCAAGAAGCCCAGCCAGGAGCTTAATAGTGAATGACCCACCCACTATGGCTAGATTTTTTTGTATGGCTAGGTGACATGATTAAAGTAAACTGTAAGTGTAGCCAGTGTTTACATCATTAAAAATATATTCAAACATTCTTTGTGAATTATGTTAATTTGCCTTTGTAGGGTAAAATCAAGGACAGTAGGTTATTGAAAAAGCTTAAAATTCTTGCAAAAATACTCTGCTCTGTATTCTGCTGCTCTGTATTCTAGGAATGCATTCTTGATTAACAGCTGTTTAGCCAAATAAATATTGAAGGGTTAACGATTGACAAAATCAAGGTTGTAAGGTAAAACCACATGGTCAGGCTTTTACACTGGACAATTATCTCATTTTATACAAAAAAGTAGGATGTGGCTACAGTGATGTGGTTAGTACCACCTCTATTAGTGAGGCCAGAAAACTAGAAGCACAGAGATTTTGCAATTATTTCTGGACAATCAACAAAATTAGATGCTACTAATGAAGTCATTACATCAAACTAAGCACATTTTAATGTATTGGATGGTCACTGATGTCTCTCCCCCTCCCCCAACTCGCTGAACAGGTCCATTAACTAAGAAGCTATTGCATGAAATGTTGGGCCTTTGTTAATCCTTAATGCATTTTTTCTATTAACAGATACAGAAGTGGTGTATAAAAACAGGCATGGACATGTTGTTAAACTGAATGTAGAAACAAATACAACAACATTATTACTGGAAAATGCAACTTTTGTAAGTATTCTTTCTTTAATATTAATATTGGCATACATTGCTGAGGTTTTTTTCTGTGTCTTTGGTGGGACACAGACTGCCCAAAAAGGGCAGTCTCTCACCACCCTGGTTTGCTCCGCGAGGGAGCCGCAGCAGACAAACCACACACTTCTATCACGGAGCAAAAAGAACCAACACAAAGCGGGTTCTTCTTGTGGCACCTTTGTGATGCCGCAAGGCGCCAATGGCACACTTGCGGCATCACAAAGGCACTGGGACGTGCGGACGCTACACGGCCATCATGTCAAAATGGCGGCGGCCGTATGTACAGGGCGTTGCCATTTTGACATCCTCGTCATGTGCAAGGGGCAAGTTGCGTCTGGAAGCTCCGCCCCTCGCACGTAACGACGGCACCCCATAGGGCCCGTCTGTACAGCACCTTTATTAAACATTTTTTTCCAGATGCAGAAAACCACTAATGGAAATGCATTCTGACCAGAGGTTCTCCTGCTACCCCAATAGCAGCAAACATTCCCATAATTGATTATGAAGCCTATTTCTGTACAGGGCTGCCCACATTTCCTTTGTTCTTGTCAGAATCACAGCTCTTGCCATACTTGTCAACATATATGCTTTATAATACTGTATAATGTATATGGTTTGTAATACTGTGTGGAGGGGAGAAGATGTGAGCTGTGAGCATCAGAGTCAGTTCTGTGGGAATGGTTGGTATGAACAGGAAAGTAGTCCTAGGAAAAGGAATGTTTTGTTATGAAGGTGAATGGGTTGTGAATGTGTGAAAATGTTAAACTGCTAAGTGCTTCTAATATGCTATGTAATTGAAAATGTGTCAGTTCTGACAACGTTGTTATGCTGTAACCAATTCAATTTTCTGAATTCTGCCATTCTGACTTTTCTGAGACTTGTGTTTCTGAACTCCAATTAGCTAGTAAATGGCAGCTAGCCAGGACTTTGTACAATCTTGAATTGTTGCAGCATGCAGTCTCCAGGGAATGATAAAAATAACAATTTTGAGGCTGGAGATCTGGGATGTGGCACTCTTTCCCAGAGTGAGGAACTGATTCACAAGATGGGGGCAACTGCCTTCACTGATTCTTGCACCTCGTGCACCAGTCCAACTAAGGATGGTCAACAACCATGGTACCAGATGGCCCCACCTTTGCTGTAAGTGAAAAGCTTGGCAGCTAACTAATTGGGACATGCACATTAGGGAAGCTTTCACCCTAAGGGGTTTGGAAGCCAAGAAGTGAGAGACTGAGATGCAGCAACTCCAGGAAGAGTTGAATACAGTGCACAGCCTCTTACAAATAAGAAAGACCAGATTGGTGGCAACCTCCCGGAGATCTTTCTCGGCTGCCAGCCCAAAAATACCACTTGATATGACCCATGGATAAGTCGAGGGTAAAATTTAAGGCCATGTAAGTTGTAATCCCTGGGGGGGGGGGGTAATTCTGGGCCCCTTTCTTTCCCTGTCTTTGCTCTGGGGGCAGGGGGAGATAACCAAGACCAGATCCCTCTCTCCACCAGTGGCTCCCAATCACTGTAGCTTTAGGGTTGTCCCTGGG
>NC_056522.1:234439731-234516023 GCF_019175285.1 Sceloporus undulatus
GTGTAATAATGCCTTCTATTTGATTACCACCCATGTAATCTATGGTATTGGCAATACTTGTGGTTACGGTTGTCAAGTGAATTCCTGAGCAAGAGAAGAGGCTAGTGCTTCTTGTCCAAGGAGCATCACATCCCCATGTATCATTGTCAAGTAGAGCATTAAAATGCAGGTCATGAAAGGCATTTATTGCAGAACAGGCAAGAAATTCAATTCACTGCTTGTTTTACACAGTTACGCCCAATACTAGCTGTTTTGACTTAAAAATAAAATTTTAAAAATGATAGGTTTCTAAATTCACTAGTGCTCATTACATCAACGACTCTCCTCTTTTATTGTTAAGATGTTAAGGAAATGTATTGGATAGTTATCACTTTGAAATATGCCACAATAGCTTTATGTCAAAATGCCAAACTAGGGAAAAACCTAGGATTTAAAAAAAAACCCAAGAAAAAAATCTAGTTACGGAAGAATCAGAATTTCTTTACATGCTGTTTTTACTGTCAGAAGTAATTTCTATTATCTAAAAATATCCCAATATCTCCCCTTTGAGTTTGCCTTTCTTTAGTGCTAACACTTCAAGAATCCTGCCTTTGTCTCAAAAAATGTCCCTGTTTTCCCTCATTACTATGCTGTGTAGCCTAGCACATATGTAAACCCCTATCTAAATAAAAGGTGTGTCTGTGGATCAGGGGTGAATGTGGCCCTTCAGATATTTCTGGCTTACAGCTCCAAGTATCTCGTATTGTTGCCCATATAGGCTGGAATTGATGGAAATATAATAAAATGCATTCTGGAGGACTACAGGCTCCCCATCTCTCATATAGGACTGTAGGGACCCTGCTGCTATGTAGCCACTTATTTATCTTTTAAATTAGTCAGAAATAATGCACAAAAAAGAAAGCAAAGACCTCTTGATACATATGAGCCCCCATTACATTTCAGAATAAGTAACTATATAAAGAATGCAATGAATATTATTAACATTTTGGTATACCTCTGTGCCTCATGCTCCATAACAGTGAAGAAAGTTGTACTTCGTAGAGAAAATTGTATCTGATGCAATAATATTTAATATATGCTTTCTATGGGTTTTGTTTGATCTCCAAGTATATTTGTATGAGTAGGCATAATTTAATAAAATTGATCAAGAAGTGGAGGAAGTCGTTGTTTTGTTTTTTATATTTAAGCTGTTTTGTGATTAATATATTTGTTGCCAATCCATTAGATGATTCAGAAGTCTATTTAATATGGTATTTGTGGAAGAGCCTAAAATGAATTAGACCTTCATCCCTCACTGAAGCTTAGCTGAGCTGAGAACTTTAATTTTTTTAGGGCTCTTTTCTATTTCAAAAATATTCCAAGTATAAATTTGCTCACATGGCTTCATTTATGTAATTTTGCTCCCCCCTTATTAAATTTATTACTGTAAAGGGAAATAAATGAATCTGTTTTCAAGAGGTGTCCACTTAGAAAATATGCATTAAATATAGAGGTGCATTAAATGTAGTTAATGAACCTCTTTACCCAGAAATTCTTGTAATAGGCCTTTTCTCATTGTGATCCATGAAATCATATGAATCCCAGAATTCTTTGTTTCTAGTATCTTCAGGAACCTCTGCCCTTAATCGTAAATATTTGGGGTTTAAACATAATAAGACATGCTTGGTGATTTTGTACCTTCTAGAGACCACTTGGAGACTTCTTTCAAAATACATCCAGGAATTGTTTTCTTTCTTTCTTTCTTTCTTTCTTTCTTTCTTTCTTTCTTTCTTTGTTTCACCAGCCTTCACATATCTTGTTATTTCCCTTTTGGTGACCAAACCTATAGATCTATGCTTTTTAAACTGAGGTATGTCTCAGCATGATATATTGGCTTGAACATTAGACTATGCACTCTGCACACCAGGGTTCAATTCCCTACTCAGCCATGGAAACTTTGAGCATGTCAGCACCAGAAAACCCCATGATAGGTTTGCTTTACGGTCACCATACATCAGAAATGACTTCAAGGCACACACACCAACCCTGTACCAGCACCTTTAAGCTTTTATGTAAAATTCATTTGTGGAAAATATTCTTGAATTCTTGGAAGAATTAGAGCCACCGCATGAGTTCCAGATCCTTGTCTTTCCTGGCTCATTAAAAGCCAGGAGAGGGGTTCACTGAAACAAGGTAGAGTTCCCGCTTGCCTGAAGGAGGCTGTTATAAAACCATTACTAAAAAAGCCATCTCTGGACCCCACCATTCTGGATAATTATTGATCAGTCTCCAACATTCCCTTTTAGGCAAGGTCCTGGAGCATGTGGCATCCTCTCAGCTCCAGTTATTTCTGGATGAAACAGATTTTCTCGATCCATTTCAGTCTGTTCGAAGGCCTGGTTATGAGAAAGAGATGGCCTTGGTCACCTTGGGGGTTGACATACAGCAGGAACTAGATGGTGGGGAGTGTGTTCCTATTGGTTCTGCTTGGACCTCTCAACAGCTTAAGATACCATCAGTTATGGTATCCTTCTGAGTCAGCTTGCTGGAATGAGACTTGGAGGAACAGTTTCACAGTGGCTTTGCTACTTGCTAGAGGGGCAAACCCAGAAGGTGGTGCTGGGGGAGTCTTGTTCAACCTTTTGGTCGTTGGCCTGTGGGGTCCTTCAGGCTTCAGTTCTATTCCCCATGCTATTTAACATATACATGAAACTGCTGGGATAGGTTGCCTTGAGTTGTGGAGTTTGGTGCCATCAGTATGTAGATGACACCTAGCTCTATTTCTCCTCTCAGAGGAAGCAATTTTGCCCTGTCATCAGTAATGGGATGGATGAGGCTGAACAAATTAAAACTTAATCCTGGCAAGATGGAGGTACAGACCCTGAGCATTTGCACAAATAAAGCTTGTGTGCCATATCCATCTGTTCCTTGGGACCTCAGATCTGGCCCTAGTGACACATGACTTAGTTACATCCCAATTGGATTATTTTAATGCACTCTACATGGGACTACACTTGAAAAGTGTTCAGAAACTTCAGCTGGTCTAAAGACCTTCAGCCAGATTTCTTACTGAGGATGGCAACAGGGATCACACAACCCCCTTGTAATATCAGCTATACTGGATGCTGATCAGTATCCAGGTATAATTCAAAGTGCTGGTTATGACCCTCAGGAAGCCCTTCTTTCTGTCGAACTATCCTTACTATTACATCTGATGGGAACACAGGAGATGGCTTTCTCAGTGGCTGCCCCCAAACTCTGGAACTCCTTTCCCAGAGAGTTTAGACTGGCACCCTCCCTACCTTCTTTTTTCAAACAAGGAAAAACTTTTCTGTTCTGACAGGCATTTTATTATATAAGACCTGTCTTACATAATTGCTGGTGTGTGTGTCTGTGTGGGTTAAATGATACATGTTTAAATCTGGTTTTATTTTTTTTAATTGATCTGCTTTTAACATCTATGTCACGTGGTCTTTTAATAATGTCTTTTTTTATTGTTGCAAGCTGCTTTAAGTCTCGACTTAGGAAAAGGGCAGGATGGCAATAATAATAATAATAATAATAGATGATGATGGTGATGATGGTGATGATGATGATAGGACAGTCACTTCACTAACAGTACAATCATATGTATATGTATTCAGAGACAGGTCTGTTTCATGTCTGCATCAGATGACAATTAGGGGGCTCAGAGTATTTATGAGTGAGATTTGACGTAGAGATGTTTTATTCATAGCTTGTGTAATTTCACTGCAAAAAGCAGTAAATGCTGTTTCAGATAGGATGCATTTTTCGTGATAACCCACCTTTTCCACTCACTTCTCAGCTTCAACAGGTGAGAGGAAGCACAACACTGTTTAATATTTTTTCTATGATACTCTTTTGTTGGTAAAATTGATTGTTAGTGTAATCCCCCAAGTGCATTAGAAATGTGCAGCCAAGTAGCAACTTATAGAAATAACTCACGTATCAGTAGACCTGTCTAGGATTGAACTGTGTATTTGGCAGAGATTAATTAGTGCAGGGGTGGGACTTGTATGGCCTATATTCTATATCCTATATCTGGAAGTAAGTTCAATTCAGTACATTACTCATTGCTGGATAAATTCAGTACATTATTCATTGCCATTTGAATATGGTATGGGAAGGAATCATGCAGCCCTCTGAGTATATTTGGACTACAACTCCCAGCATAGACAATGATGAGGAATGTGGGAGTTGTTGTCAAACAGCTTCTGGAAGGCTATATGATTCCCACCTTTGAACTGGTAGATCTTAAATATGAGGGTGTTGGAAGGCACTTAGGAGACATTTCCCAGGATACCAGGCATCAGGTGTAAGCTTTATATGTCAAATCTCAGGCAAGCTACAGCCACACTGGAAACACTGGACAGTGCTGAAGGTACAGAATAAATTAAGAAAAAATATGGATGTTTGAAAGTAGTAGCAGTGTGAGAATGGCAACTCATACTAATCTGTTTATAAAACAATATTATGCACTTGCTGAAGTTCTCTAGGCTGTCTTCAAAGGCATCCAACATCTCTGAAATAATTTAATGTAGAATGGCTTTGACTGGATCTTTTTCTTTCAGTATGCAGTGGAGGTAATTGCCAGCTATTTTACCAAGTCCATTACCATCTTTAGCTCTGTTACATTGGTTCAATCTTGTTTGTTCACCCTTATCCAGTTTTCATCAGTGATCCCAGTCATGCATTTTGTGATGTCCGTTAAAGCTGATAGACATAGTACCAACTGCTTATATAAGACCTTTCACAACAGTTGCATGGATATGTTTAAATTCATATGCATAATCATTAGTTTATTTGTACAGTGGGCCCTTGGTATCCACTGAGGTTTGGTTCCAGGACCTGCCATGAATACCAAAACATGTGGATGCTCAAGTCCTATTATATACAATGGTGGGGTATTGTGTACCTTATATAAAATGGTAAAATCAAGGTTTGCTTTTTGGTTTTGTTTGTTTGTTTATTTTGTTTTTAATTCAAGCCATAGGTGTTAAATCCATGAATGCAGAATCTGGCCTGAAACAGACAGCCAACAAAATGTGACTTCCATGCAGTTTGGGGGCATGTACTTAGACAACACGCTTCCCCAACACACTCCTTCCTGAAGAAGCCATGCTGAGACTGCCTAAGGCAGCCGAAACCTGGCCATAAAAGGAACAGATTTTATCTGCTCCTTGCTTCAGCCTGTTTGGGGCTGCAGCAGTGGCCGCCTTGGGATCGTGGCATCTGGTCTCTGTGTTCCTGCAGTGGTTGGGCAAGAACATTCCCTTTCCACAGTAAGCCATGATCACAAAAATATTGGAAATGTTTACATAATGTACACCATTTCAAGATTGTTTCTTCATAGTTATAATAGGTAACAGTTCAAATAGCTATACAAAGAGCAAACTAATCAAAATGTCTAAGAAATAAATGCAAAGATTTAACAGTGGTACTAAGGACTGACAACTACAATGCATAAACATACTTCCTACTGCAAAAGTATGCATTCTAAAATTCTGCTTACCACCAGCAGCAGGCCTAAGCAATGCACCAACTCTCCAGTGTAGCTCGTTCCAGGCAACACTCCATCATAAGGGTGTTGGCCAGAGAGTAAGAACTCACTGGACTCACAGTTAGGCATCTTCTGGCTGCTAATACAGAAGATTTTGCCCTAGAAAACAGAATACCTGCAAGGAATTCCTTCAACATCTCCTGTTCTCATTGATACCTTTAGTTCTTAAAGGAAAAAAGAGAACAACCACTGTGAACCATTAAAGTATGAGTACAGTCATGTACACCAGAAGTGAAATTCAGGCATCCCTCCCAATGTGTTTAGACTGCAATTCTCACCATTCTTCACTAATGGTTATGCTTAATCCCAATCAAAATACTCAATTGGGTTTACTTCTGAATAGAGAAAGGTAGCATAAAATAAGAAACTAGACTAATTACTAAAGGAATTTGTAGACTGAAGTAAGATGTTGTTGGACTATGATTTTAAACAGTCCTTCCCCTGAAGGACTCTATCCTCAGCTTGGGGGTGCATCTTGACTTGTTGCTTCAGCCCAGGTGGATGGGACAGCGAGGAGCACCTGTTATCAGCTTCGTCTGACATGCCAGCTGCACCCCTTCCTGGAACCGAGAGACCTTGAAACAGTAGAACATGCACTGGTAACCTCTCGGTTGGACTTCTGTAATGTGATCTACATGGGGCTACCCTCGTGCCAAGTTCAGAAACTCCAACTGGTACAAAATATGGCAGCCAGATTGATCATGGGTACTTCTCAAAATGATCACTTCATACTGGTTCTGAAGTCCCTCCACTGGCTGCCAATTAGTTTCTGGGTAAGGTACAAGGTGTTGGTGATTACCTTTAAAGCCCTACATGGCTTATGCCCAGAATACTTGAGGAAACACCGTCTTCCGTACTGTCTGTCCCACACTTTAAAGTCCTCTGGGAAGAATTTACTTCAGCCAAAAAGATCCAGACTAAGTTCAGTTACCCAGAGCGCCTTTTCCACTGCTGCTCCGAAGTTATGAAATGACCTGCCAGAGGAGATCCACCACATTTCCACTCTTACAGCCTTTAAGAAGGCTCTTAAGACAGATTTCTTTCGGCAGGCCTTCCCAACCTAGCTTCCCCTCCCCGAACAGGAATATGATACGGATGTGAACTTGATTGGTATTTATGTTTCTTTCTGTCCACATAATCTTCCCCAATATTTTGCTAATTGTATTTTAATATTTGATATTGTGATTATTTAACATTGTTGTTTTAGAACTTGGATGGGGGTGGGGTGGGGAAGAGATTAATTTTGAATTTTATTGCATTTTTAATATATTTTTACTGCTGTAACCTGCCCGGATTCCTTGTGATTAGGCAAACTATTAATAAATCATTATTTATTTATTTATTTATTTATTATCACCATTGGTTATAATGTTTGGAAACTAGAGAGAGTTGTACTCCAGCAACATCTGCTGCACTGCATGATTCCCATGCCTAATTTAGGGAATTATTATCAGGGAATGATTATGAGATTTTGTTTTGTTTTGAATTGTGAGTCTTGACAGTTTGCTTGTGGGAGGTTTTCTCAAAAGGGGAACCTAAATACATCACTAATTTATAAGTACTTTATTGTCATCCAGTGTCTCTCTTTAGAACCAATTAGCTCATTAGTCAGGGTGTAATATGGTTGACAAGAAACCATGTTATAGTTGTTAAAATTTCCGTTATATTTAGGTTATATTTTTGGATTGTTTGTTTGTTTAATGCTTTTATTGGTGTAATTGTGATTCACCATTTGCAAATTATTATTATTTTGTAGTAAGGAAATTACATGTTAGTGATACAACTATTTTAAGTGTTCTATGCTGAGATGTCAAAAGCTGTATCAGAATACAATGGCTGGTTCAAACTGCATATTTGTGTGTACAGTAGACCTTTCCCATCTGCTGGGGTTCAGTTTAGGAGGCAAAAGATACAGATAGTCACTCCTTATATTATTCAATGCCAGCGATGGGCACTCAGATGTGAATAATATGAGGCATGGCAATCCTTGGGCAGTCAAATCTGCAGCTTGCCAGTTCATTGATAGGAAGAGTCCACTGTACATTCTTCTATATCTATATATACCATATATATTTGACTATAAGTCAACCTCATGTATAAGTCAAGGACAGGTTTTGGGGCCAAAATTTTGGATTTTGCTATGACCTGTGGATAGGTTGAGGGTAAAACTTGGAGGCTCCTTCAGTGTGTGTATGCATGCACACAGCAAGAGGGACTCTATTGAGGCTTTTTGCTTCAGCGTTTCAACTTTGGTTTCACCCTTGACTTCACAGATAGTGCAGGTGGGAGAGGGACTCTGCTGTTTGTTTAACAGCAGTCAGTCACTCAGGACTCCTTCTGCTTGGCTCAAGAGAAAAAGAAACTCTCTCCCAACCGCGTGGGGAAATCTGAAAGAGCTGCTATCACATTACTATATTGACTTGTAAATAAGTACACATGGGATTTTGAGTCAATTTTTGGACATAATTTTTTAGACTTATAGATGAGTATACTGTATATGGTATAGATAAAGAGAGAGAGAAAGAAGGTTGGCCTCAAAATTATGTTTGGAAGTTAATGTTCAAAAGTTACACAAAGGCCATCTTATACATTATTTTAAAACATTATATAATATATATTATGTTAAACTATTTTAAAAAGCCTGCTGTTAATAGAGGCCATTTCATTTTCTGAGAAAAAGCAGCTGTGAGAGGTATACTAAGAGGTGGAAATAAACATTTTCCCTTCATATGTGCCTTTGGTTGCCATTTGCCTTCAGTGGTTTTCCCCCCCAATAAACAGCACCTATTGAGGGAAAGGGAAATAGCATCATGGTCTGTTCTGTTCTATTCTATGCTATTCATATCCTACCCTTCTTCTGACAGGAGGCCTACTATTTTTAAATATAAATCAATGCAGGAGGGAAGGACATGTGCTATAGTCAAAGGGATACTTTTTTTAGAAAAGGAAAGTGTGGCATGAAATATACTTTAAAAAACAACAACTTATGTTCAGGTCGACCTAAAGTAGATGGGATATGTTAAATAATTTTTTGGTAAAAGAAGGAGTACAGTATATCTGGGGGGAGAGGAGGGAAGTGGAGGAGTAGCTGAATCCAATTTGTTACTGAACCAGTGAGGAAACAAACCACATCCATTACAAAGTGACCTAACTCCAGGGCAATGTGGGGGACCTGCATTTGAGCTTGACAGCTGGAGATGAGGGAATCATTCATGTTCTTCTTCTACTCCTTCTCAGTCTTTCTAGGCAGTATCATTGATTGACTGGAAAGTCCATCCAGCTGATAGTGCAGCCATGCAGCTCTCTAGGTTTGCCTGTGGTATAGCTAATGAGCTAAAGGTTAAGATTATCAGCCCAACTTCTGCTCCACTTCCAGTGCAAATAGGGCTTCTTTAAAAGATCTTATTGTGTTTTCATAATTTTTTATTTCTATGAAGAAAAGAGGCACATCAGTGAATATCTGAATGTAATCTCTTTTGAATAGTTCTCCTTATATGCTCCTTTTGAGTTATAATGCTAGCATTTGGGGTATAGAGAAATACTCTTTCTGGCTTCCCTGTATTTTTGAAATGGCTCATTGTTGACCCCTTTCCTATCTATATAGGAAGTGTCTTCAGATATACATAAAATAATTCCCTTCAGTGATTCTGTTGCTTCAAGTACATGTTGATCCTTCCTCCAAATCAGATCCATTAAATTCTTTCTGACACCACCATTACCTCTTGATTAAATTATAGCCTTGAATTCAATTGGATGTCATGTATTCTTATCTAGACATAAAGTATTATTAGGCTGATAATGCTTCTTTCTTCTCCATTATATTTGCCACATGTGTGAAGATCTTATATCTTCAGGGGGAAAAAAGAAAAAAGGTGATCTTTGAAATGTTTGGTTCTGGAAGGAATTAGTATAGAAACCAAGCACTGCTGTATTCTGTATCTATATTTTTTTTCAGAGATCATGTTTACTTCTTCTGTGAAATAATTTGTTTAGGCCAAAGGTAAACTCCAAAATGCTTAAATAACGTGTACCTTTTAATGTACTGTAGTGCCTAACCATAATGATTATGACACTGAAATCAAATCTGAAAATACAAACTGGTATCCAAACAGCTCCTTTCAGAGGGTGCTCAAAGATTTGCTTTCACACAATTATTTATGCACACACACACACACACATTTGGTTGATACACTTCTCCAAAATTTTAGATTTTGATTGGTTTTACCCTTCAACGCCATCGATTCCTTGCTGTTATATAAAAATTCATGCTTTCAAAATGTCTACGGCAAAGTACATTTCATCTAACAAAATGTCCAATACTGTGCTCTTTTATAGGTAACTTTTAAAGCCTCAAGATATTCAGTATCTCCAGATTTAAAGTATGTTCTCCTTGCATATGACATCAAACAGGTAAGATAGCAGTGGGAAAAGAATACATATTGTTTAGAGTTTTAAGATATATATATATTCCTTAATTTGATATTGCTGACATTATGTGGTACTGGTATGGGATACAAGTCTTGGTTCCTTTTACTTTTTGGATTAATTTTAGTTTCATTTGATTTGGATGAGTTTGAATTGACCAGAACTGAACTGATGACATATACTGTATATCCTCATGTATACTGTAGGTCTAGAAATTTTAGTCAAAAATTGGCCCAAATAACCCGAGTCGAATTATCCATGGGTCAATGTAAATACTGCACTTTAACTCATAAAAAAAGGAACCGTCCTCTGGTGAAAGGCTTGAGCGTAATCTGTCCTGGAACCACCAACCCCACTCTGCTCTCTCATCCATCCACCCTTTAGTATGAGCAAAAACAGTTATCCCTGCTGGAATTTTGTAAGTTTTTTGGCATTATTTACCTTTGCTTCATTTTTTAGATCCTTTGTTACATGTCCCTAAGTTTTACCCTCGACTTATCCATAGGTGATATCAAAGTTCATAACTTTGGCCCCAAAACCTGCCCTCGACTTGTACATGAATTTGGCTTATATAGTCAAGTATATACAGATATGAATAATTCTCACTAATGATCATGATTCATCATTGCCTTTAGAGTAATTTATTTTAGAATAGTGTAAGTCTGTGGGTGCTTTTACAGCAGTGTACTGCTTTTGCAGTAGTGTAACTGTGTGTGAATCTATGATTTATGCCAAAGATCCACAATCATGGTTTTCTACATAAAAATAAATAAATAAATAAATAATTGAGGATGAGTTATGAACAGGGCTGCTGAACTAGGAAGGAATGTGGCCCTTCCACCTCATACCTGATTAAAATAACCAACACTCTTGCTGTTTTCTTTTGCAAAGGAAAATATACTGTTATTCTATAGTACCTATAAATCTCGAGCAGCAAATAGCCCTATCAAAATGTCTGATAATGATGATGCATCTTCATCTACACTCAAAGTCCAGGGACCCCAAACCCTATGTAAGCCCTGTCTACAGAAAAGACAACCCTCACCACTACTTATTTCATCTCCTATCTTACTGGATAAATCAAAGGATGCTTCCTCCACCAAAGGCCTGGGATGTTTGCTTGAATCTGATCCTTATTTTGCTAACTACATGACACTGGTACTTCCATCTTCCTTACCTGAACAGAGGGAGCAGGAAGAGCAGTATGGCGACCTAGCTATCACCCCAACTTTTATTGTTAATGACTCCAAGAGATATTTGGCATCAGCTATGGTATATTTAGCAAAACTCAAAGTAACTAAACACCAGAGAACCTTTACTTTGACATGATGCCATGCCCTTCCTTCAGCTGTTCTTGAACGCCAATACAGTGAGCCCGTGCCATATGCGGGCTCATTATAGGCGGCTTCCAGCTTATGCGGAATCTGCCAGGGGATTGGGAGAATGGTGCATACACCCTCTGCATGTATGCATGGCCACGCAGTGTGCATGAGCCCCATTATATCTAATGGGGCTCAAGCATGCAAGCTTTTTGACTTATGCGGGGTGTGTGTGTGTCCAGAACAAAGCCCCCATGTAATGCAAGGGCAGACTGTATAAAAAGATCCCCTCTGGCCAAATAGAAACAACAGAGCTCATACTACAGGGACATCCATCTCAGTCTTTGCTCACCTCTGTTGTATAAACATCAAGGACACACCAGTCAATTTTACACTTCTTTACTGCTTTCGGACACTGATACAGATATAATATTATATAATCTAGATCAATTTCAATCTAGATCCATTTCAATCTGGCTTCAGGCCTGGCTATGGCACAGAGATAGCTTTGTTCACCTTGGTGGATGACTTGCACAGGGAACTGGACAGGGGGAGTGTGTCCCTTTTAGTCTTACTAGATCTCTCAGTGGCTTTTGATACTATCGACCATGGTATCCTTCTGAGCTGCCTTTTTGGGATGGGACTTGAGGGTACTGCTATGAAGTGGTTCCAGTCTTTCTTGGAGGGGCAGGCCCAGAACGTGCTGTTGGGTGACTCCTGTTCAACTCCTTGGCTGCTGGCCTGTGAAGTCCCACGGGGTTCTGTTTTGTCCCCCATTTTATTTAACATCTACACGAAACAGCTGGGAGAAGTAATCTGGAGTTTTGGGGTACGTTGTGGATGACACTCAACTCTATTTCTCCTTTCCATCTGACTCCAGTGTCTGCTGTCAATAATGGACTAGATGAGGGAAAACAAATTGAAGCTTAATCCAGACAAAACAGAGGGGTTTCTGGTCAGTCATAAGGCAGATCAGGGAATTACGGCTGTGCCTGAGCTGGATGGGGTTACACTTCCCTTGAAATCTCAGGCTTGCAGCTTGGGTGTGCACTTGGACTCAACTCTGAGCCTGGATGTCCAGGTTTCAACAGTGGCAAGGAGTGCATTTGCACAATTAAAGCTAGTGCACCAGCTGCACCCATTCCTTGAAACATCAGATCTGGCTATAGAAACATATGGTTTGGTTACATCTTGTTTGGAGTATCTGGGGCTGCCTTTGGAAACTGTTTGGAAACTTCAGCAGGTCCAAAATGCTGCAGCTAGAATGCTGACTAGAGCCAATCATAGGGAGCATATAACTCATGTATTGAAACAGCTTCACTGGCTACCAGTTAATTTCTGAACAAAATTCAAAATGCTGGTCATGATCTATACAGCCATACATGGCTTAGGTCTAGACTGTTTGAGAGACTGTATCTTCCCATACGAACCACCTAGAGCCCTAAGATCCTCAGGAGAAGTCTCACCACCATCTCAGGCTCGTTTGGTGAGGATACAAGAGAGAACCTTCTCAGTGGCTGCTCCCACCCTGCTGGCCTCCTTTCCATGTGAGGCTAGGCTGGCTCCCTCCCTGCTGGTCTTTATCCAGCAAGCAAAGACTGTTTTATTCAAGCAAGCTTTTTAAAATCATGCAGGGCTGGTTTTGGGGGGGGGGGGGGGGGTTGGTTTAGATTATTTTTAACCTTGCATGTTTTAAATTTTGTATGTTGTAATATTTAAAACTTTTTAATGTTTAAATTGGAGTATTTAATTGTTTTTTAATTGTTGTTTTATTGAGCTGCCTTGGGTCCAAACTTGGGAGAAGGGTGGGGTAAAAATAAAATAATAAAATAAATAAAGTTGTCAGATTCTGTGCAGCTGCAGTTAAAATCCATCAGGCAACCAAACTGTAGGAGAACTGCAGGACAAAACTCAGCCCAAAATGGAGGACATTAAGGTCCTCCCTTTTTCTTAAATGTCCTACATTTTGGGCTGAGTTTTGTCCTGCAGTTGTCCTACAGTTTGGTCTCGAATTTGTTCCACATTTTGTCCCTGGTAATAGTGGAAAATTATGGCAACCCTACGGTAGGCTAGTATTAATCTTGCCCTGCCACACTGGATTTTAAAGGGCTATTTTAAATAATGTTTTAGCCTTTGTTTTTACCTTTTTTAAACCTTGTTTTTACCATTATCTTCTTTTATTCTGTATCCCCCTTTTACCTGTGCTGGTCTGTGACTGCAATAAATATGAACTTGAACTTTGTGACCCCTGTCAGTGGGTAAATGCAATATTTTGGGGCCTTAAGTATTTTTACTGAAGGTGAACTGTTAGAAAATTGTGCTCCTCCCTTACTTCTTCTACTCTCAGTTTAGAAATGGGGAAATTGCTGTACAGATCTTTACATGTCTACTAATTTAGTCCCATTTATTCAATGGGGCTTAGTTTCAGGTAAGAGTATGAAAACTTCAGCCTGATTGTCATGATGCACAATGGGACTGATGCATAACAGGATCATGCAAAAACCTTTCTCCACTGTTTAATATAGTTTGCTTTGCCTTTGTGTAAAATAAACAGTGTTAAACAGTGGAAAGAGTTTTTGCATGAAAACTATTGCAAGGAAAAGTTAATGTAGTTTGAATGAACTGAAGAGAAAATGAAAACACACGTTTCATATGACATTTGCCATAAAATTGTAATTAAAGCCATAGTTATTTTTGTGTTTGGATTAAAAATAAATTCAGAGTTAAATTAAATAGCTGAATATTTATTTTTCTTGTGTCAGCATTCTCTTTAATCTATTTTATACTCTGAATGGCAAACTTTAATTAAATTTGAAGTTGTTTCAGCACAATTAAAAATACTCTTTATGCATAACAGGATATAGATTTGCATTAAAATAAGCTGTCCGTGAATACAAAAAGTAGTAATTGAGCAAATTGTTGAAATCAGGGCATATAGAAAAGCTGTTAGATGTGTGCCTTTGCAGCTGTTGTGATGTTGCTCTATAAACCTTGGCTATTGAAAGAAATATGTGTTTCATTCTCAATGCAAGATATTCTTTTCAGGATTTGTTTTTTAGTACAGATGTTTATCAGCCTTTTCTGAATGTAAACAACTTCTCATTCTCAGCTGTATAATAAGATAGGTGGCAAAAAGTTAAAACAGAGGATTCAGTTTATTGGTGCTCAATTTATTGATTTTTTCAAACACAACTCACCAATCATATAAGCAATTTTGATTTTAGATATAAAATTTGTCACACTGTAGCTATTGATAAGTTACTGTGTTCTTATGTTACAGCATGTGATGACATGACAAAGGTCATCAAAATGTCATTTAATTTTCAAGTACTGGCTATGAAACATTCATTCCATATAGACATCATGTATCAGGAAAAGACCTAAAGTTCTAATTCATTAGGGAAGGGAACAAAGTTAGAATGACCTCATTCTTCAGATTAAGTCAGATCAAGTCTCAGGAGTGCTTATTTCTGTGGTCTGTACATTGGCTCATATATGGCTAATCACCAGGAATGGAAAACACATTCTGTCCAAATTCACTCTTTCTCCTCTCACTGTCAAATTCCAATATCCTTGTTCAAATTCAGTAGTAAACAGTTCAGTCATACTGCAAAATAACTATGTGTAGAGATGTGAAGAGAAGCATAGAAAAAAACTACATGATTGAGTACTGATTTTAATGACTTCATAGTGTCTTCATACTCTTAAATAATATTAAATAAATAATAATCCCCTTCCATAATTTGATGATACAATGCAATAATGGGGAAAATATCACCTGCTAACACTACAATACTCAGTCTCAAGTATATTCTTAGATCTGCTGTTTCTGGTCAAGGACTAAGACACTATTGCAAATCCCATCTGTTTCTATTATTATGCCTTAACCCAAAAAGCATTTCACTTCTGCTGAGAATGCCTAGTACTCACTGACCTATTTAGGAGTCATTTATTTGAGCCTTTAGGTTTTGTGTGATGGTTAAACCTGTCTAATTCCAGCTATATAAACCCCATGACCATGGCAGCGGGGAGCCTGGCCAGAGTGCCTTTCATCCCTCTGGTTGCCTCCTCCTCTTCCTCCTCCTCCTCCCTCCAGGGGCAACACCTCAGCCGAGGCTACGCTGGAGGACCAGCAGCACTTGGTGCAGGCCTCCTGCGGGCTGCTCTGTTGCTGCGTCTCCCTTGGTGGCATAGGTGGCCTGAGAGGCATTGGATGCGTCTGGGAGGAGGGTTGGCCCTGCCATGGATTCCTTGCTCGCTGTGTCCGCTCGTTTGAAAGAGCTGGTGAGGCTGTGGGACTGGAGGAGGCGACTGTTTTATCGGTGGCCGGGAGGCTCTTTCCGGTTCATGGGGGAGGACGCTCCTGATCATCTGCACCCTCTCGGAGGCCTCTTCACCACAAAAACAGTCACGTAAAAAAGTAAACCACCCAACTGCCTCATGGCTGCTGCTCCTGCCACCTCCTCCTCCTCCTTCTCACTATCCTTCCCCATCTCCCTCAGCCTCACGTCTCCCTGCCCACACAGCATACCAACCTCGAAGGCAATGTGTTCACTGCTCTCCCTCTGTGCCTTCCCCGCATGGCTCAGTCTCCTCAGAGGACCTCCCCACACACACACACAAAAAAAATCACAACAGTCACACTGTCACACTCAGCCACAGGAATAGGAAGTGGAGGAGAAGGAGGCAGAGGAGGAACATGGGAATCGAAGGGAATCCAGGGGCGATTCACAAAAAGATTCCACACCATGCCCAATCAGAATTGACTATAAATTTGAATTGCAACATGCTTTTAAACTTCGGTGAATCAGCAAATTTACCCATCTCTGGGATTAGCCATGATTGCATTCAGATTCACCCTCGATTCCTTTCGATGTGGTATGATAACCTCATGTGAAAGAACATGATTGACTCTGGATTGCATTCTATGTTCGTGTGATGATCTCATGTGAAGGAACGTGAAACCCCATGATTGACTCTGCATTTACTGGGATAACCTTCCAATTTTTCCTGTCCAATAATGTCCAGAGTCACTTTTTGATGTAGACACCCCTCTGTTCTGTCCTTCCAGTCTTCCTTTCATTTTAAAATAGCTTATTAGCATCAACCAATTCATCCAGACAATAAAATCACTTCTTCTATACTTTATCCATATCCATGTATCCACTCCTCCCTTTGCAGCCATTCCATTCTGTTCTCTCTGCCACCAAATGATAGATGGATGGATGGATGGATGGATGGATGGATATGATTGTCATCCAGGGAGCCATGCCATGGAAATTTGTGGAAATTTGCTTAGAAATACTTTACTCCCCTCTTTCACATGCTGTTTTTATGTCACTACATTTTGGAGTTAACCACAATCTGCTGATAGGTGTCTCTTGTGCAATTTATATCATCTCTGCAAACATAGGGTAATTCAAACCAGTATTAAATGGATCAGTGAGGTCTAACTTCTGCAAAGTTAGATGTGGAAAAAGGCAAGTTGTGAACCCCTAAATGATTTCATCAAGGAGTTGAACACATGGCTCTTTTGATCCATGCTCTTCCTGAACTTGAGCCATCCTTTAAGGGCAACATAGGCCAATAGCCCTGGGTGGGACCAATCTGGTCAGTCTGGATGTAAATCCAGCAATTCCTGACTGATTCTGGCTCAAAAGGCCATTGTGTTGGTCTAAAAGATGAGTTGCTTGTGCTGGGGTTTCCTGGAAACCCTGCTGTGAAAGCTGTCTTACCTGGCATTGTGTTCTTTGTGATGTGTGAAAGGGGGCACCTGGCTATGTGGATGAAGCTAGGCATCCCATTTCTTCTCTTATGGGTTGCAATGGGCCCTCCTCAGGGGATGTGATGGCACTTACAGATAAGAGGCAAATGGCAATGGTAGCTCCACAATGCAGCGGTGCACAGGAATGTGAACACCTGCCTGTCACTGTATCAGATCAGGGACAGAACGAGGTCAGAACTGTAAGTAATTCTGACTATAGGTTGGCCTGTGGTTTCCTTGCCATCTATGAGTCACCAGTCTTTAGGGTATCTATTATTGGGTGGCTGCAGCTGAATTTGAGTGGTCCTCCTTTCTATTAAAGGGAACAAAATGAGAAGAAAAACTGTAACATGTAAAAAATGATGCTTTTCGGGAACCCACTTTTTTCCTTAATAATAATGAAACAATTTCTAAAAAATAAATTAAAAAATTACAAGAACTCTTGTAAAGTTGCCAAATGTGAGAAAGCGTCTGAAATTCTTTGTTCTGACATGGAAGAATGAAGTACAAATACAAATTCCTAGGCATCTGAATGTAATTGTGTGGTTGACAAGGAGTGGGAGGAAGAGGGGGCATTTTAAATAGACTTACGTTTGATGTAATCTGAAAGGCATGGAAAGATTTACCTGGGAATCCAAACCAGCCTTGTTCTCACCTTCAATTTTACTATATTAACAGATTTACTGTATTACAAGGGCTGCTGTAAACTCTGTCTCCCAGACTCATAGTCTGTCTGTGTCAAGGTTGTGGCACTCTGCCAGGTTACACACAACCTTCAATCTGAAATGGCGATCCTTAGTATTATTAGTACACCCTGCACACCCTGCATTGTATTTGGGAGTCTCCATATTTTCCTGTGTGAAGCCAGTATGTTTCTAAGAGATCACTATGACTTTTGGAAGACTAAGTGAGACGTGTAATGTCACAATCAAAGCTAAGTGGGAGTAGCGATTGCTCACCCCAGGCCCTCTGCATTTCCTCTTGAACTAAGAAACAAAGGAGGTACCATTGCACCAAAGCAGTAAGTCAGCACACCTTGCCTTCTCCCTGCTATGCTCCCAGACAACTTCCCTATAACGTAGGGAAGTTGTCCTAATACAATCACTGTCATGGCCAGCCACGAGGAGGATGAGGAGGAGGACTCGACTCCTCAGGTGCAGGAGGAACCTGAGGCTGTGCCAGGCCCCAGTTCTGCCCTGCCAGGTCCCAGGTCTGCTCTCCCAGCCCCAGTGGATTTGGCTCAGCCAGACCCTAGCTCTGTGGGATCTCCTCCAGTGGAGCCTGGAGCTCAGCAGCGCAGCCTTGCCCCAGTAGAAGTGCCAGGCTTGGGAGACATAGGCCCGTTACAGACGGGCACCCTAGGATGGACTCAGTCCGTGCTAGGGTTAGAAAGGGGTGTCTCTTCCAGACGCCCCTAACCCTACCATGGACTGGGTCCGTAACAAATGGCGGTGGCCGTTCCACATGGTCGCCACCATCTTGACGTAGCAGACGCTCTGCATCCGCACGTCGTGCCCCGGACTAGCGCCGTCTCTTCCAGGGCCCAGGAAGTTGCGTGATTTTCGCGCTCCTTCTCTGCAGCGTCCAGGAACCGTGCCGTTTGGCTGCTGCGGTTCCTGGACGCTGCAACTGGTGGCGGCGGCAGACTGCCGCTTCTCAGCGGTCTGTAACGGGCCATAGGCACGGTACAGACCTCCCAAAAAGGGAGACCTGCCGGCGCCTCCCCCCCCACAGGGAAGCCACAACCACCAAACCAAGCGGCTTCCCTGCAGAGGAAAAAGACCCCGCAAAAAGCGTCACAAGTGTGGCGCGATATGCAGACGCTGTGAGTCTGTCACGTAACAATGGTGGCTCCCGTACACATGGTGTGCTGCCATTGGTACGGCACCACGCGGTACTAGGGTTAGGGACCGTGTGGTTGCCAAGCAGTCCCTTAACCCTAGTACACTGCCAGCACGGCATTTTAGCACCATGTATACCGGGCCATACAGCAGTAGAACATTGAGGTTCCTACCTTTAGCCAAAGGAGATCAGAAAAGGCATTCCAAATGTGAATGGAAAGATACAAATGAAAAGCAGGGAACAATTGATACAGGAGGGAATAGATTTGGGCTGGTTTACATATAGACAGCTTCTAGGGAGATTTAAAGATGATATGAAACAGTATGGAATAACAATGGAAAAAACAGAATTGGACAAGATAATAATGAATGAAGGCAAAGATAGTAACGGGATGATATCTAAGTTATACAAAGTTTGTTTAAAAATAGAGGTTGAAGAGGAAACTATCAAACCCAGTATGGTGGAATGGGCAAAAAATATTGGTAGAAACATTAGCTTAGAAGAATGGGAAAGAGCATGGGGCAAAGATTTAGAATTCACGGTCTGCGTTGATATTCGAGAGAACTACATAAAGATGTTACACAGATGGTACCTCCCCCCGGTCAGAATTGCCAAAATGTATAAAACCAGAGAGACAGACTGTTGGAGGTGTGGAAAGCAACGGGGAACTTTTTATCATATGTGGTGGGCATGCCCGGTTATACAAAAATTTTGGAGAGCAGTACATAATTGTATTAAAAGTATGTATAAGGTAAATGTGAAATTACTTCCAGAAACGTATTTGTTAAACATTGTCACCGATACTGAGGTTAGAAAATATTTGAAACCTGTACTCTATTTAATCACAACTGCAAGAATAGTAATAGCAAGAAATTGGAAAAACCAGGGAGAAATAGATGTAGAGGAATGGTTGATAAAAGCACTGGATGTGGTAGAGATGGACATGATCACCATACGGTTAAAAGACACTGTTAAATACGAGGAAAATTATGAAGATATATGGATACCTCTATCTAAATTTTGCAAGAAACGTTGGTCATGACTTAGAGTCTGTAAATATAAGGGTATAGCTGGAGGCTAAGATATGGTAAGACGGGAAGAGCGGTAGTCTCCCCCGAGATCAAAGAAAAGAAAATCCGGTACTCCCTAGATGTACTTGATATAACAGATATAAATAAGAGGAAGAAATGAGCTGTGGATACCATAGTACCTACTAGATAAACAGTATTGGAAAAGGGGAAACTTAATGAATGGTGCGGTAAGGAAAGCAGATTTAGATCGAGGAATGAAATAAGAAATTTATAGCTGTATAGATATAGTAGGAAGAACTTTAAAGCTGATTGAAGGGATCTGAAACCGGAAGACTCTCTTTATTTGTATGGCTTGATGTGTTGTTTTGTTGGTTTATAACCATTTATTTATTTTTGTTTGTCTGTTTTCTTTTTTCTTTCTTTTTTTTTACAAGCTTATGAATGTGATGTATTATTCATGATACTTTTTTTTTTCCCCTCTTTTTTCTTTTATGTTATGTGTGTAGTCAAAATGAATGTATATATATGTATGTAAAGAGTATTTTTAAATAATAAAAAAAAAAAAAAAAAAAAGAAAAGGCATTCCAAGAGACTTGCTGAGACACACTAATTAGGCAATCAGCAGCTGTGATAAGGGAACTAGATATAAGACAGCTGGAAGATGCTGAGCGCTCTTGTCAGAGACTATTTGTTCTCATTAGCTGCTGGATCTGACTTGTTGCCTCCTAGACCTCTGACTGCCTTTGAATCCTTGACCTCTTACCGCACTCGCTGACCAACCCTCTGGTATTCTTGACCTCGGACTGGACTGGTAGTATTTCTCTCTATAATCCTGAACTTTGGACTGGCTTGTGGCTTACTCTCTTTGGACTTCTTTTGGCATTGTTGCTGGAAGAACTGCTTCTTGGCAGCTCGAGGTGTTTACCTTTTACTGAGCAGGCTCTTATCAGCCGTGTGTGTTGGCAGCATTCCCGGAGAATCACTGGTTTTGAGATAGGACACCCCTTGAGATTAGGATCTCAGATATAAAAACTGGCCCCACAACCTGACCTCTCATGCACACAGAGGAATTATTCTACTCACTGTATTGCCCTCAGACCTTAGTCTGAGCTACTCCTACTTTCCGTTCTACTCTTTGGACAGGTAATTATCACCTCTCTCTACACTCCTCAAAGTCTGCTGTTGTTCTTGTTAACTGTCCTCAAGTTGACATTAACTCATGATGAGCCTGTGGGTGAGACATCTCCAAGACCTCCTATCTGTCACTGCTCTACTTAGGCCTTATAGATTCAGCCCAGTGAGCTCCTTGATTGAGTGTAGCCATCTCACATGCAGTCTTCCTACATTACCATACTACACTCACATAGCACTACTATTCCACTTTAAGTGCTCTGGCTGCCTCCTGTTGCATTCTGGTATTTGCAGTTTAAGGAGCAGCATTTAGAATTCTCAGCCAGACAGCTCTTAGGACTCACTGACCTACAAACGTCAGAATACAACAAGAGACAGCAAGAGGAGTTAAAGTGGAATAGCAGCACTATAAAAGGGTAGTGTGGTAATGTTGCTACTCTCTTTTTACTACCTTCTACCTTTCTTAGAATTATTATCTTTTCTCATGAGTTATGCCTTCTCATGATGTTGCCAAAATACAACAGCCTCAATTCAGTCATCTTGGCTTCCAGGGAGAGCTCAGTCTTGATCTGTTCAAGGACTCCTTTGTCTTTTTGGCTGTCCATGGTATTCTCAGTACTCTTCTCCAGCATCACATCTCAAATGAGTTGATTTTAAAAAAATATATGCTTTCTTCACTGTCCAGCTCTGACATATATGGTGATGGGGAATATAATGGTTTGGACAATTCCAACTTTAGCACTCAGTTGTATGTCTGTGATGTTTTGGATCTAATCTAGTTCTTTCATTGTTGCACTTACCATTGCTAGTCTTCTTACTTCTTGGCTGCATTCTGACCAATGTTTGATCCAAGTTATGGGAAATTTTTAACTATTTTGATTTCCTCATTGTCTAGGCTGAATTTGTGTAGGTCATCTGTGGTCATTATTGCTGTTTTCATTATGTTCAGTAGCAAGCTTCCCTTTGCACTTTCTTCTTTGACCTTCCTTAGGAGTTCATCACACAGAAGGGAAACACCCAAATCCCATGGATAAATGAGGTTTAAATATGTGAATATTCCACAAGAGCGGGATTGTTTTCAGATGATGTCACACAACTTTGGCATTAACCCATACAAAAAGCAGCAAAATCAAGCCCCTTTTTAACTACGGGAAGTTAAAAAGCAGCGCAATTTTGCCGTTTTTTGCACAGGTTAATGTCAGGTCAATGCCAAAGTCATGGGAAACCTTCTGAAAATAATCCTGCTCTTGTGGGATATGCACGGATTTAAACCCTGTTTATCCACAGGATTTGGGAGTTTTGCCTTCCATGTGATAAATTCCTATGTATGTAATTGTTCCATATTACCATTTTAATTGTCCCTGAATGCTGTGTCTGTTTCATTTACTAATTACAAATTACATGCTAAAATATCAAATACTTTAAGAAGATAAAAATGTTTAAAATACATTAAAACAATATAGCATCTCAGGCCATTCTTTAAAAACTTTCTGTTTGGATGCCTGACTGAAGAGATTTCCACTGTCGGTGGAAGGCCATCAAGGAAAGGGATATTTTGGTCTCCATGAGCAGGGAGTTGCAGAGTCTAGGAGCCTCCCTGGGCAGGGAGTTCCAGAGTATTGGGTATAGTGACTCAGAGGTGGCTTGCAGCCACCTTCAGATGCACCAGATTAGGGCCATGGCAACTGCACGCCATGGCCTCAATCTGGCCTTTTCAGGATGCAAAAAGGAGCACAAAAAGTGGCTCTTTTTTGCACCCTGGAAAGGGTGTGTTAGTCGTGGTGCCGCACCTTGAAGGTGCTCCTTTGGCAAGTCGTTGTGTGACGCAGCATCAGAGGAACGCCATGATGCTGCACAGCATGTGGAGTGGCACACAATGTCATGATACCCTTGGGGCAGGGTTGGGGCATGCGTCATGTAGATGTTATGCCCCGATTCCACCCCCAGGCTGGCCTTAACTTTAGGCAGAGGTCTTTTTGCCTACCTTTTACTGAAAGTAGGCTCGTGGTTTTTACTTGGCAAGAGGTGGCCCTGTGGTTTATTACAAGCAAACTGCACAAATTCATTTCTTAATATCAAAAGGTAGGAGGTCGGCTGAACTGAGAGTGCTGATGAATAAATCAGTCTTTTTTTTTTCTTTTTGCAATATCTCTACATTGTCATACAGAGGTCCAAAAAATAATGTGACACTGTGTGGCTGAAAAGCAATACATGTGATAATTAAAGTTTTGCTTCAATTGAGGCTCAGAAGCCACTCCTGAAATCTTCCTGATTTTCAAAAGCAGCATGTTGAGCATTGTGGGAGCTGCTTTCATTAGGGTGCAGTGACGCCACTGTGCATGCAGAAACTCTCTGCAGAATCCTTTGTATCCCATTCATTTTAATTATCACCTCAGACCCTTTATTTTTATCTACAGGCACAAATCCAGGCAGCCTACAAAACAGTCCTCACAAACAGCAGCATAGGTTTCAATTTGCATGTTCAAAACATTTTAGAAAAATCCAATTTTTAGAAAATGCTCCTTTTTAATTGAATGTGTCAGTTATTACTGCGCGGTAGTGGAAAATCTCCAGTAGCAATGTGCTGTGTGCTGTCTCTCAGTCATTAAATATTTAAACAAGATGACATTGTATTGATGAATTCAGCTCCAAATGAACACTTAATCTTAAAATAGGGATTGATCAGTGTATTCTGAATTTTAAATCTTCCTGGCAAATAAATATATATTGCAGACAGTTATGAGCTCATACCAAAGTGAGAACTAGAACCTCAAGTAAGGCATTATGAATTACATTTTTACAAGTAGCAGTGGCTAGTAAAATGTTCTCTACTTGATCTAGGATAAGTCTCTCATGAATGGAAGACCTCTTTTGTAAGAAAGAACTTTTGATCCAGTAATGGTTTCCCATTAACTCAATCAGGAAGCAAGTAATTTCACCAATTTGTCTTCTGCAGTCCACTTTATCTCCTGGAAATATTTTACCTAGAGTTGAGGAGCCCTCTGAAAATAATGAGACAAGACAGCTGGTGCTGGGGGTTGCAGAGGCAGGGGGAAATGCTAGAAACTCTGCTTCCCTGCATGGAAGCAGAATTATTCCCTATTTAAAAATTATGTTTAGACATGCTACAACCTTTAGAATAAAACTCTGGCTCCATCCCACTCAATATTGGATTTTGCAATTAAAGAAGAGAAGAAAGTATGTCAAACAAAACCTTAATTATTCCCTGTTTTAAATGTTATTCTAATTATAGCTTTTTGTAATTTTGAACAATAACATAAAATAAGATATACGTTTAATATTTAAAACATATCTTACAGCTACAATCTAATTTTAATTTGGAGGGATACCTAGTCTAGCTTCAGCTGTCTATGCTATGGTATCACTGACTATAACATGCTACACATTTGGCTAGCTTTAAAGACTGTTCATAAACTGCTGTGAAGCAGAAGGCAGATGTGCTGTAAATACGCATGTAAAAATCTTGAAATTTTAGCCCAAAAATTGACACAAAAAACTGGATTGACTCATCCATGAATCAATGTAAGTTCTAAATCTTAACTCTTTTTTTAAATGCACCATGTCTTTCTATAAGTAGAGTGGTGAAAGCCAAGAGCTTTGTCCATCCTGAGAGAACCTAAAAGAAGCACCAACCCTCGCTACTCCACAGTCCCATTTCTGGCCCTTTTGAGTGCCTGGGTGGGAAAATGGTGGCAGCGCAAGCTCTTGGCTTTTCACCTCATAGGAGCAGCAAAAAAAAATAGACATGTGTACATCTTCCAGCTCCACCTGTGCACCTCCCCTACACATTGCACCATCACAATTTATTGTAGTTCCCTCCTCATCCATTTAGCTACACCTCACACAACCATAATTTACTGTAGATCCCTCTTCGTGCATCAAGTTCTTTAGGGTGAGCACAAACAGTTATGCCTGACAGAATTTTGCAAGTCCTTTTGCATCATTTTCCTTTGATTCTTTCTTAGATGCCCCTAGGTTTTACCTTTGAATTATCCAGAGGTTATATCAAATTCCATGAGTATGATTTCAAAACCTGTCCCTGATTTATACATGAGATTGACTTATGCAAGCATATATATGGTAATAGTAACTAGGTTATACATTATGATCATACTGTTCTTGTGCTGTATGATAATATTTGTAAAAAAATTTCTCATAGACAAGAATAAATCATTTTAGCACTTTTCTCTCTTTTGCAAGAATGTCCAAAATATTGAGTAGTTGTTGAGGAATATTTGCAGTTTAGGATTTATTTATTTTTAAAGAAATGTGAAGAAAATGTCATTTTCTATACATACAACTATGTTTTCTGTGCAAAAATTGCCATTTTTTCCTGTGAAAAACAAAAAAAATGCAATTATCATACGTGAACATGGGAAACTTTTTTTCATCTATTATTTAATATTTTGGATTCCTTCCCCCCCCCCCCATTCCCCCTTTCTGTCTGGTATGAATTGTACTGTTTTGGTCCAACATATTGTTTGTGTCCTCAAAACCCTTTCACACCTTATGAGCAGTGTGTATGAAAGATTGACTGTTCCCTCTGTGCAGACTATGGACCCCTTGCTTGTGCATTAGATCAAATTCATTAAGGCCAATAAATATGTAAATTGATTTAAATCCTGGACTTCAACAATTTGATTGCTGTATCACAAAGACTATAAGATCAATAATATTTGCGTAACTTCATAGCATTAGAAAGTCTAAACATTTCTCATAGTAGAAACACAGTTCCTTTCTGACAATAAAAAAGTTACTATTAATTCACAATGGAAGCAAGTCCTAGTGGAAGATTTGTGTTTAGAATGGCTTCATAATATCGCGTGGCAAACACAAATGCACCGTTTGAGTAGACTAGATGCAGACAATATTCAAGGACTAAGTAAAAAAAGGGATACGTTAGACTAATAGTTTGGAGCAGCTGAAGGCTGATCCATCCCTGTTTGACCCTCAGTTGGCATGGGACCACGGCTACTGGATGCTGTGGTCTGGAGGCAACAGTCTACAACAGACATCCAGCTAGGAGAGGTTTCCCCCCACTCCTTTTGCGAGAGGCTTTGGTCTGCATTAGCCAGTCTCAGCATGCCTTCTGGCCCATCCAGGGGCATGAATCATCTGTACACCATGTCCCCAGATTGCCCTGAAGGTGAGGCTTTTTGCCTATCTGTTTCAGCAGATTTTTTCTCCGCAGTTTTCCAGGGCCTGGCATCCCTATAATACCATGAAACAAGCAAGGGTCCCAGCAACCTTCCTTCTATAGTCTCTTGATTTGTAGATTCTCATTGAAGCCAGACATTCCCAGTTTAGGGTACACAGAACTAGCAGTTTCCCCACCACAAGCCCCCTGCAAACTGCCAGTGCTGTCTTTTTCCTTCCATTCTTCAGTAGTGTCACCTTTTTCCTTTTTATATACCTTTGCCTCGCTCTACTGGTGCGCAGAACTTGTTGCAAAAATACTCATATCTGAAAGCTATTGCTTTGCCACCATAAGACCCCAAAAAACTCATCACTTTTATTCCCCTTCCTTTTCAATTGAAAGAAGCTAAAATGTTCATAGCAGAGAAATTCAATCAACCTGCCGGTCCCAAGTAGAGTAGAACCACTGGATCAATGGGAATTACATATAATTCAGCAATTGATTTAATGGGTCTATCCAAGTTGGAATTAGCTATTGGATTTAGGCCATGACCACCATTATCCTGGAACAGTATCAACCACTACTGAAGTGCCCCCAGCCTTTTTATCAGCAAGTGAAGTTTTACTTAAAACATACAGAAGCAAGGACTTAAAACTTTCTGAAGCAAAGACTATACTTATCACAATGCTTGCGGACAATGTTTCCACAGCAAGAAAAAAATCAGAATTAACACTGCTTTTCACTGGAAGTACACACAGAGATACATATACTTCATAAAGTATAAACCATTAGAATAAAAAAATAACAAGCAGCGATAAGGATGGAAAATAGCATGTTGTGCTAATTATAATTTACTCATAGTAGAGCCCCCTGACCATCAAAGGTGAACACAATCAAACAGATTGTCAGCAGCTTTTTTCTTTAATGAGTAAAACTCAGCAGGAGCAATGACAGCATCAACAGCTGTTAGTGGTCTGAAATTAAAAGTTTCTAAAAAGGTCAAAAGTAAAGTTTGCATACAAGAAGAACTGGGCACCAGCCATATTAATTATATTAAATGTAAAATTTAAGTATCCTCAGAAATATGAGCACAAATGTTATTGGCTCTACAATTTAATCGTTGAAACTGAAGTATTTTTCTTTAACTACCACATATCTTCTTTCCAATTGTTAATACACTCCTTCCTCCTCATTTGCTGAGGTTAGGGGCACAGGACCCCTGTGGATGTGGAAAAACTGAAAATAACAAAAACACTATGTTTTTACCTGAGATAACATCTCTCTAGGAATCTCTGTGACTGCCAGTGCAACTTGTAGTCAACATTTGCCAGACACTGATCATAGAATTGCACTGGAGGAGCTACAACTGCCTAGTAGAGTGTTCTCTCTAGGGATCTCTAGGTCGTTCAGTGCGACTTTTGGTTAAAGTTGACTATAGAGTTGTGCTGGAGGATCTAGATATTCCCAGAATATTAACATATTAATAAAATCCATGAATAATCAAATCCACAAAAGTCAAAGCCAGAAATGTGGAGGAACGAGTGTACATTCTGGCTAAAATACAACTGGGAGAAGTATATTTTATTGGTAACTATTACTAAATTTGTTTGAGTTACATGTTCTTAAATACGGTGTGCCATTTTTGCTACCGAAGGTTGTATCTGACTTTTCTTTTCTCACTGTGATAATGTTACTTAGGCCTGTTACAGACTGCCCAAATAAAGTTGCTTCGGGTCTCTTTGGAGATATGCTATTTAAATTATGCATGGGTCCTAAGAATCCAGAAGCTGCACCAAAGCTGCACTCCAGTGCTTAGGAATGGAGTGTGGCTTTGGTGCAACCTCTGGACTCTTAGGACCCATGCATCATTTAAATAGCATGTCTCCAAAGAGACCCGAAGCAACTTTATTTTGGCAGTCTGTAACAGGCCTTAGGCTGCATCTGCACTGGAGAAATGATCCAGTTTGACACCACTTTAACTGCCATGGCCCAGTGCTATAGAGTTGTGGGAATTTTAGTTTGCTGTGGCACCCTAAGAGAGAATGCTACATGTCTCACAAAACTACAATTCCCAGAATACCATAGCATTACACTACAGCAGTTCAAGTGGTGTCAGACTGGACTATTTCTGCAGTGCAGAAGCAGGCATAGTGGGGTGAAAGTTTATGAGGGTCTTGGTGTCCTATGAAGCATTAATGATGCTTCTATGAAAGAGCTATGCAACACCTTCTAATTCAAGCAAACATTTGGCACAGAATTCACACCAGTGGCTTATTGAACTCAAGTGTTTTGTTTAAAAAAATATTCAAACTTTTATTTTCATTAACCTTCAGAATATATACAATATCCATATTCATTCAATCAAATTGGCATCAAATGACACCCCATTGAAAGTTCTATACCTTCATTACTTCCCCAATAGTGCTTGAAATGTAGAAAGTACATTGGTTCAGTGCATTGATTAAAATGGCCTTACTGGATTAAAGTTCAATATGCTTATGCCAAACCCAGTTCCAAATATGTAGTTGTTTGTGACATATGACACCATAGATTATGAAAATTCAATTGCCAGTTTTATCTTCAAAATGTTTGTGGAAGTGTTTTGTTGTTATTTTAAGTGTGTACATTTAAAAGATGTTTAATATCTGTGAATCTGATGTTTGAAAAATGAGTAGCCCTATTTAAGCATTATAGCATGAATATGTGTCAAAGTCTTTGAGCTAGTCTATGGCGGGTTACAGATCGCCGAGAAGCGGTGGTCTGACTCCGCCTCCGCTTGCAGTGTCCAGGAGCCGCAGCCTTTAAACCGTGCGGCTCCCGGACGCTGCAGAGAAGGAGCGCAGAAATCGCGCTCCTTCTCAGGCCCTGGAAGAGACGCTGCGAGGTGCTAGTTGCGTGCTCGTGGCGTCATTTCCGGGGCACGACGTGTGGATGCAGTGCGTCCGCTACGTCAAGATGGCGGCAGCCGTGTGGAATGGCCGCCGCCATTTTGTGCATGCAGAGCGCGTACTAGAGGTAGAGGGATGCGGAAGCACCACCCCTTCCTAACCCTAGTACGCGCTCGTCGCGTACTATATGGCGGTTTGTAACCTGCCTTAATGTCTAAAATACTCCTCATTCCAGTCAAACAGAATGTGATCCACATGCGATTTGCAGGAGTTCAGGCTTTTTACCTCTCTCCTCCAAAAAGAAAACCTCATTAAACTCCACTGAAAAAGTCTTCACAGTTTTTACCAGAATAACTGCTGAAATCTGCTGAAATGTGCATTATTGTACATGTGGCCATCTGTCTAACTTGCATGCATTTGGTTGATTTCACATTTTTGGTAGAGAGAAGGTGAATAGATGCAAGTGGATGCAAATTTGTGCAGGAAAGTCAAGACAATTAGTCATTGGTGTTAACGTGTGAAAATGAATGCCACTTTGAACAGTATATTTATATGTAGACTAGCCCTTTATGTGTTCCTGTCATCCTCCACATATAGAGAGTGACATTTTGAAAAAGGGAGTTACACATCTGTGTAGAATTTTCCATCCAAGTCAGAAACCTAATGTTCCTGCACATAGGTCTTGTGGGGAGCTTTTCCACATAGATCCATTATCCTCAGGCTGAGCACCCCTTGCCTTTTCTGAGAAGACTGATGCAAAGAAGGTGTTGAATAATTCTGCCTTTTCTCTGTCCCCTATTAGCATTTTGCCAGTTTCTCCACACAGTGACCCTACCATTTCCTTCTTCTTCCTTATGCTGCAGACATACAAAATTATCTATTAAAACAATAAAGATGAAATGGGAGGGATGTAAGTGCAAGCTGGTACAAGGATGATGCTGATCAGTGACTAACAATAAAAGCTTCTTCGGTTAGGATTGGACAGGATTGACACCTTTATTACTTTAGTGGGTAGACTGAAAAGCATTTCCAAATTAATAATAAGATTAATAATTTAATAATTATTTAATAATTTAATAAGATTTAATAATCTTCCAGCCTATGAAGGAGTTGACCAGGCAGGCCCAGCTACATCAGGGCTAGCCTGAAGAAGAAGAGCCCTCCCTCCAGTCCATCTGCCTTGGTCCAGGCCTCAGAGGGAGAGAAGAATGCTGGACCTGATCCCCTCCGTCACCATTCCCTTCTCCTTTTGTGTTGTGTCTTTTAGACTGTAAGCCTGAGGGCAGGGAACCATCTATTATCCCCTCTGTTGTAAACCGCTCGGATTCCCAGTGATTGGGTAGTATATAAATAAAACCTATTATTATTATTATTATTATTATTATTAAAATCCAACAAGATTCTGTATTATCTGTTGATTTGTAAGCAGCTAGCTGTCAGAATGTCCAGTCTCATGTCTGACCTATCCTTGCACTACGATCCATTGAATATGGAGCATTCTTTCCTCTGATCTATGTGAAACAACCAGAGATGATGTGTCCACAAGGATTCACTAGTTCATTTAGGAGAACTGACAATTTTAGGAGAATTATCTATTTTGAATAAAAAAATCTCTTTTCTGTATATATTCATGAATAAGTCTAGAAATTTTAGTCAAAAAATTGACTAAAAAATGGGTTTACTTAGCCATTGGTCAATGTAAATACTATATAGTTCTTATGAAAAAAAGGAACCAATCTATTCTCTGAGTAGAGTGGCAAAAGGTGAGAACTTAATCCATCATGGGATCACCTGAAAGAAGCACCAATACACTCTACTCTTTCTGCTATGTTTTTTTTTTTTTTAAATGCCTGGACATGAAAATGTTATCAATGGCAACTATTTGGCACCTCCCCTCAAAGGAGAGCTGAGAGGAATTGGGATTTGAAGGATTTGAATAAAACATTCATGTATGTTTGTCAGCTTTTGGGGATTAAAATCAGACAAAACTATCACTGGCCCTTTACAAACAGGCATTTTAGTACGTACTGTGTACGTACTAGTGTTGCCTGGGGGCGTCTCTTTCAGACACCCCCAACCTTAGTATGTACACAGTACGTACAAAATGGCAGCACCCATTCTACATGGGCGTTGCCATTAGGATGTCACAACCGCTCCGCCTCCAAACGGAGCGGCACGGACGTGGCGTCCTGGCGCTGCAGAAGGGCACCTATGGTGCCCTTTCCGCAGCGCCAGAAGGAGCTCCATTTTGATTCCTGCTTTACATCCCTTGTTACATACCCCTAAGTTTTACCCTCAATTTATCAATTAGTCATAGCAAAAGTCATAATTTTGGCCGCAAAATGTGCCCTTGACTTATTCATGAGTTTGAGTTATAGTCGAGTATGTACACTATACGTAAAAATTGAAATGTTCTTACATTAACCATGAATGTGCTTTTTCTGCTATGAAACAATTGAAGTACAATTCTTAAGGTATTTCCCCTCCAAACCCAAAAAGGGTTTTTGACTGTGTACTTCTACTGCGCAATAAATCAGAAGGGAACAGTAAATGCTCTCAAAGTACTCTCTTTTCCTTTCTTTCTTAGACAATATAATAATAGTTTTTGCCATGTGTTTTGGTAGATCAGGTTTGTTTGGATTGTTCTGTAGCTTTTGAAACAATTATAATGGAATTTAAAGAAAGAAGAAAAACTGAATTTTTGTAGCCAGTTCCCATTCTTTATGATCGAGTTCCCCACTGAGTGTGATTGCTAGCAGAACCTGGTGAAATGTCCTGTAGAGTAAGAGGTAATGGGGCTTGATGCAAACAACAATAAACTTCAAATCTTGTGGAAGTGCCTCAGTACCTTACAGGGATCAGGTTATTCACATTTTCTAGCATAAAGGGAACAAATACTGTGCAGTTATTTTGGTGCAAAATACTCTTAGCCTTGTTAGTTGGATTATTTGAAATTGTATAATGAATTTGATTTATGGTATGAAAATGGGTGGAGTATTATACTGAGGAACTGTGCCGGACAAAACAGCTATTAAAGCATGATTGTTTGTCCTTAAAGTGGAGGGGAAAACATATGCTTTGTCTGATACTGCCAAAAACTAAGTTTAGCCACTACCATTTCCACCCACACCAGACAAAATTAGACTTGACTTCTAATGTTATGGGAGCAAAGCAGACATTCAGCAAAGAGTGGCCTCTGGCTGCTCCAGCCATGATCAGGTCAGGACTGTGGTGACTGCACAGCCCACTATCAAAGTGGGCCACTGCCACAGTCTCAAGCCATCTGTCAACAGGAGCCAGATTATCCTGGCTCCTTTTTGCAGTGTTTTGGGGCTACCTTAGGTGGCCTTGCAGCTGTCTCTGGCTGCTTTGGGGGCATGCATCATTAGAATGCCACACCCCCACAGCAGCTGGAAGCCACTTTATTTGTTCCTTGTGTTTCAGGGCCATGGTTAAGAATTTACAAGCTTTTCTCACCCATAGCTGTTAATGTTGAGTTCCTCTCCTGGGCAGCTGAAGTTTGAAAATGGAGGGGGTCATTCTTTCTGGATCAAAGGTATGCCTTCTAGATATAAAAATATAAAATACATTGTTGTAGTTGTGTGCCTTCAAGTCATTTCTGATTTATGGCTACCCTAAGGTGAACCTATCATGTAGTACATACATAGGCATAATTACATATGTATCCATACTACATGTACACTGATTTAGTAGCTAACTGGTTTATGGAATTAATTGCATACATCTTCTTGATGGAAAACATTAGGTCAGCCAAGGCTGCATCTATACTGCAGAAATAATACAGTTTGAATATAGTCATGGTTTAATGTGATGGTGTTTTGGGGATTATAGTTTGTTGTAGCACCAGAGCTCTCTGACAGAAAAGGCTAAATATCTCACAAAACTAAAATTCCCAGAATTCCATTGTACTGAGCTATGGCAGTTCATGCAATGTCATTATTTCTGGATTATTTCTGCAGTGCTGATGCAGCTTAAGAATGCATACACAGAATGAGTTTTTCCTTGGAACTGGCTGATTACAGGCAAGATGGAAGAGGGAAAGAGGTGTACATTCATAACATGACACAATACACATGGCACAAGGGACTGCAGGTGAGTATGCATTCTGAGGTGTCATCGAATGGCTTGTTTTATATCTCATACAAATACAAACACACTTCTGGATTTACGGTATTTCTCTTTTCTATTTTTTTATTTAAATATTTTATATCCCATCCTTTAGCCCAAAATCTCAGGGCAGCTTACGATGAAATCAGATTAAATTAATAAATAAATAGTTTTTCAATTTAAGACAGACAGTTTTCTATTCTCAGTTCAGAAAAGGCCCTTCTGCACATTCAACAGGCCTTCCATTGATGGAAGGATAAATCTACATCTATCTCAATATGATAGGCAATAGATTCAGTCTTTTTTTCACCTTCTCCTTTGAATAGTTGACTTTTGTTCTCTGAGGTGGATTTGAAGGTGAGCTGAGAAAGCCTTTGTGGCCAAGAAGTTAGTGATGGATATTTCATTTAGACATGTTCCCAAGGCAAAATTACCACTTTGCTCTTTACATATTGTCTCTAGGGATCCATTTCCACCACTAGCAATTAGAACAAAGTATA
Organism: Sceloporus undulatus; assembly: GCF_019175285.1. Lineage (NCBI taxonomy): Eukaryota > Metazoa > Chordata > Lepidosauria > Squamata > Phrynosomatidae > Sceloporus > Sceloporus undulatus. The sequence goes on from NC_056522.1 coordinate 234,473,478, forward strand.
TTAAAATTCCTTAATTGCCTAACATTTCCTTGTGTCTTCTCTTACACTATGGGTGGGTCACCCTCCCCTATTTACAGCTGCTATGGAGTTCCTGAAATCAATTTCCCCAGTTTGTTGAATATGAGGCATCCTTCTACTTTCACCTCTCTTGGTGTTTACACAACACAGTAGTATATTTTTATTTATCTTGTTGCAGTACAGTGCATTTTTGTATTGATTTATAGCTGTCAAATCAATAAATAAAAATAAAATTTCATTCCTCCTGCCAGGTTATAGTCTCAAAGGAAGTTACTGAAGAGATAATAACCTCCTTGAAAAAGTATTAAATTGGCAGTGCTCATGCAATCTTAAGAGGTGTTTGTGAATGGCAACCCAAACAGGCCCATACATATCACATTCTCAAAGTTTTGATTTTTTATATTAATTTTAAGATTCTACATTTAGGAGTTAATATGTTTGTAGAGGGCATAGAATTAAATAATAACAATTTTAAACTTCTTACCAAGCAATTGTTGAAGCTTGCTGTTTTTTTTATAACACTGGCTTATATTTATCTCATATTCATTTTCTTAAAACTTCAACTTTATTATTACTTATCATTTATTTTCAAATAGTTGATTTTCATTGGTAAGCAAGGCATTACAACAAGTTCAGTCTGAGTCAAATATATCTATTCATGGTTTTCACAACAGTTCTAATTATCATTAACACTATATACAAGCATTATAGGGAGTTCAAGATTGCAAGATAAATATTAGGACAACCAGAACTTAAACAGCATAAAAAAACATGTTACTTGTTGTGTGCCTTCAAGTCATTTCCAATTTATGGTGACCTTAGGGCAGTGAACCATCTTGTTACTGGTGAAAGAGTAATTTCATTGCTAGAAAAATGCAGAGGAGAAAGGATATGAAAAATTACATAAATCCTATCAGTAATAGCTCTGAGAGAGATCTGAGGAATACCTAAGTAAGGAGTTTATCACATGTGGAAAACTGGTAGTTTAAACAGTGATTAACCCATCAAAATTACACAGTTGAGATTAAAACGTGATTAACATTTTCATTATCCCATTATCCCATGAATAACAAGGGAGTAACCAGGCAATAAACAGCAACAAATGATTCATGGGATTTTCCTGTGAATGATTTGTTGCTGTTTATTGCCTGGTTATTCAAGCAATAATAGCACTTTAATCACTTTTCACCACGATGTCGTGGGGAAACCATTTGTGCAATTGCATAATTATCACGGGATATTCCTGGGATAATCACTCTTTGAATGCAAAGTTGTGTGAAAATGTTAATCATGAATGCATGATTTTGATCGGTTAATCACTGTTTATACTTCCAATTGTCCAAGTGTGATAAACCCCTAAGGTATTCTTTTGGCCCAGTCCCAAAGTAATGCTCTTCCAAGTGCCTTTGGGTTGATTCAGGCCAACCCTTTCTTGTACTTTATCTCACCAAAACACAGCTCTCACACATAAATGCACAACAGCTAAGAGGATTACCGTTCCTATAAATTTACTGGGTCCCAGAGCAAGTAGTGTCACATAGCTCTAATTCAAAGGCTCAACATTGGTAGCAGATACATTGTATCACTTTGCAGTGACTGCAACCTTCTTTTCCGTGAACCTGCTGGTCCCTCCAACACGTTGTACTGGTATGCTGAAGAAAATATGTACAAGGAGGAAAAACAGCTGCCAATGTAGAGCCGATATATATATATATATATAGAGAGAGAGAGAGAGAGAGTTGTGTGCCTTCAAGTTGTTTTTGACTTATGGCAACCTTAAGGTGAACCTATCATGGGGTTTTCTTGGCAAGATTTGTTCAGAGGAGGTTTGCCGTTGCCTTCCCCCAAGGTCACCCAGTGGGTTTCCATGGCCAAGCAGGGAATCCAATCCTGTTTTCTAGAGTCACAGTCGAATAATCAAACCACTATGACATACTGGCTCTCTCATACACATACAGTATACACAGATTAGGATATCCACTTCAGACCTTGATATTTGTTAAGCTATACCACTGCGGGGTCTAGGATAGATACAGTATTTACAAAACATATGTATGCATAAACACATGCAAATAATAAAAATATAATACAGTGAATATAGGCTATAGGATTTCTGAAAGAGAAATATACTTTCACACACACACACACTTGTACACATTGGGTTTTGAATAGTTAACTGAATGAAGGCAAAAGGTAAGCCATTTACCTCTAACAGAGATCTAAGAAATGCAATGTCTCAGTAACTTGCAGTTGGCAGTTTACCAAGGAACAGCTAAGCTGACACAGTGAAGGAGGTGACTCTGTGCCTTTTGAGGTTTTCCATTAACAGTTGACACTAGAGACCGCTGCTTTTATACGAGACAGTAGAATCAAAAGGTCAGGCTGTGGTTGGTCCATTACTGAGCATTCTGTTTGAACTCATTGGTCCTTAGTGATAAACCAATGGAATTTCAGACAGATTGGTTAGATGATTCCATTGGAAGAGAATAAAAGAAGCATTGCTGGCATTTTTGGGGAGAGTCTACAGTTGGGAATCATTTTGTCTGAAGACAGGAGGTGAAGAAGAAGTTAGGAAGAGACAAATCTCTCACTGGTCTGTGAGCTGAAATAGAAAGGCTGAGTGTCAGCAATTGGTGACTAAGAACTAAGGAAGAAGAAGACAGAAAGTAGGAACGGCTAAAATGGTAAAAGGATGAAATTGTGGAGGTCTGCAAGTAGAAGAGGACTCCAGCAGTAGTCCTAGTGAAAGTAGACAGCTGTTAGCAAAGATGGTGTAACTTTTGTGGAAGGCACAACTAGAAGATGTTCAGCAAGCAAGAGCCAAATAATTTAGGCAGACAGGAGGCATCAATGTAACTTGCCTTTCCGTTGATTGAAGTTAGTTGTAGAAGGAGTGATACATATCAGTTGATGGCTATCCAATAGTCACTTCAATATACTGCACAGGACATTCCTGAGAAAACAAATATTTCAGGAGTTATATAGCTGCAATACAATGAGGATTGGAAGGACAGAATAGTTGTGGTAGGAAATAAAAATGAATGGAGAATTAGAAGTTATTGCATAAATCTAATTGAACTATATAGTGTTTAAGGACATCATTTGATAAATTACAAGTGACAAACTACTGTGGTTCAAGCCAGCAGAAGCTGCATATTCCCCTGTGAGCACTGTTGAATCAGCTGTTATGGTGGCAGCAATGGCACAGAAATTTAAAGGTGGGGTGGAAAGGGGAGAGAAGGGTCACTTGTTCTTTTAAAAAGATTGGCATTCCCCATATGTCTTGTTTATAACTACAATTACACTAAACACCAAATAACACATTTTGTAAATAAATGTTTTCATACATTTCTGATTACTGTGGTAACAATAGTTTTAGTGAAAACCTCCAGTAAGAAGATGGAAAATAGTCTGTAAAATATTCCCTTTTTGATGCTACTTTTTAAAGGTCAGTAATGAAAAAAGATTGAGATGGTGCTAAACTTAATTCTATACTACTACTAATAATAATAATAATAATAATTTGTTTTATTTATATACCACTATTCCAAAGATCATAGCGGTGAACAGCAAGTAAGCTAATCAGCAAGTAATGTTAGAGTGATGTGCTTCATTATTTGGGTGTTGAGTCCTCCTAATCACTGGGACTTTGTAAAGGAGCAAGTCCTTGTAATATAAAGATTTATATCACTATCTACCATATACCCCGTTCATTCACCCACTGATGAAATGATTGTAGGATATTCATTAAGAGATAATGTTTTGAGAGCAAGTTGCTTTCTTGACAAGACTCTAGACACAAGAGATCTTCAACAGAGCCAGCATGTCTAGCAATCAGGCAATGGCTTAAAAGCAGCATTAAACTTAATCTATGTCTCAACAGGCAGCTAATGGAAGTAGTGTAGTGTAGCTGTAATGTGGTTGACTGGACCAGTAAGTAAGCCTGCTGTTTTATATGAAAAAGTGTCAGACAGACACTGATAAAAGCCCATATAAATGTTTTGTTCTTTTTTTAAAAAAAAGATGTTGCCTTGTGGTCACTAAAGAATGGGCTGTTACTGATATTGCCAATATGAGATAAACATGTAAATTTTTCAGTAAAGAAAACACCCCAGAGGCATTTCTAATACCTCATATTTCACAGATTGGCAAGCATGGCAAACACCTTTCTTAAATATGGAGATGATCAATAGATTAATGTCAATAGAAGCTACACAAATGTATGGAAGTGACATGCACATACATAAGGTAGATAATTTCATTTCAGAGGTATCTTCATAGAGATAATTATTCCAAAATTAATATTCTGAGATTGAACAGCACATCATATATTATGATTCTACAGAGAAGGTAGTCAGTTTAACAGAGTAGGTAAAGGCAAGTATTTCATTTGGTTACAGGTTATATGGCATACAGTAGAATATCATTCCTTATTTTGTGCCCTTTCAGGCTTTTAAAGAATTAATTTATAGTTAATGAGATACATTACAACCATTGCAGGGAACACTGTTTGATATGAAACAAATTAATAAGAGAATTCATCTATTTAATATCTTGTTAAGGTGACCTACTGTAAGAAGAAAGCTTCCATAAGGGTTTTGGCAATCTAGAATAATTACCCCCTGAGACATCATTGCCCAGCTTTATAAATAATAGCACCATAAATGATGATTCCCAAATATATTATGGTCTCTATGGTCTAAATACAAGTTATCTGCAATGGAATTCTGTGGGAAAAGGTCCCTCCTTGTGATGTATTATGCAACAACAACAGCTGTGCAAAATGTTATGGAGTCACTTCACAACCTCCTATTACACAACTGTTTGCATATTACAATATCCATCTGCATGCATACCACCCTTTATGCTAACTTAGAAAATGCACAGCCATTATTACAATAAGCCTTGTGGTGGTACAGTGATATGATTGGATATAACCTATGTATCCAAACCAGCCATGTATTATTTTATTTTATTTTATTTTGTGTTTTCATACAACTGTTTTGAATTAACAGTTTAATAGTAACATGACTGGGTATAAATAATAACCATACATTTCTGTTCCAGTACAATAGAACTCTTAACTGTACAACTAAATTGGGCTTGCATTTTAAATACTTTGCTGGTCATTCAACATGCCATTACCTAGTTCACAGAATATATTGCCAAAGGATGCTTTAAAGTGGTCAGTGTGGATGTTTTACAATTTGATAATATGTCACAAACTAATTTTAGAATAAAGATGTAATTCTGGATCATTCTAAAGGTCCATGGTGTGCATTCTGATTACCTCAGTGGTTAAGAGATGCGTTCAGGGATTCCACACAAACCTCACTTGTTTTTCCTCCCAAGAAATGGAGGAGCTCTATATAGCCAATGTGTCTGATGGATGTTGAAACACCTATCCCCACCTAGTTTATTTAACCCATGAATTTGTATTCAGCAGCAGTACAAAGGGAAGTAATGGACTATTTGCTTAAAAAGTAAAAGGGGCCAGGGCAGTGGTCATCAATCAAACAGAAGGTGGCCATTAATCATACAATATGCTGTGGATCGTCTAACCTACATTCAATTGTTAATCACAATTTGAGAAGACTTACTGAATTATTGGAGATTTGGTAAATCAACACTTCTGCAAGTTCCATTGATTCAGTAGGCCAACTCTACTTAGAGCTTATAGCTAATGGGATTTAGGTGTATGAAATTTTCCCAGACCCAAATCAGAAAGGGGAATCATTTCAGAACTATATTAGCTCCAGATATCTATATACTGGTGTCTTGCAAGTGTTATAACACTGTTACAGTTTAGGATCCACAACTACAGGGAAAAGCTGCCATCATAAAGCATACTTGGGAACAAGTATGCAAAGGGCTCTTTTGCCACCTTTGAGACTAACAGAAAGAGAGAAATTGGTAGCATGAGTTTTCATAGACTTGAGTCTCCTGTCTCAGGTGTATGGGATGGAGTGGAAAGTCCAGGAACAGACTTAAACAAGCAGGAGAATATGACTTTTCCTCCATAGAAATGAAAAATATGTGGCTGTGGAGGTGAGGTGAGAAGTTCAGTTTTAACAATGGGTGATAAAGCAAAAGGAAGGATGTTGCCCACCACTTTATTATATGATTGTTCCACATTGCATTAGATTTAAAAAATCTATTTAAAATCTATGGTGTTTTGATCAGAGTTTGGGGGGGGGGGATTCTGCATTTGGTATGTGAGGAACTTCTGTACATTCAGTATATATTAGATGTGAAGAGGTATTTTTTTCTTTTTTCTCTTTGAATGTTCAGAAATACAGCCAGGTGCAATAAGAGGGAAATAATAAATAAAATGGCTGACTATGCTGTAAGATTTCAGGAGTAGATGAGTCTTCCCTGTATAGTATAGTATGTGATTTTCCTATTCCATGTGCATGTAGAAATGCATCTGAGCTAATATATATACCTGTATATAGCTTAAGGAGAGAATCTAAAGTTATATTTCTAAAAGCATAACAGCAGGCTAAAAAGAGAGGAGGAAAGAGAGGTTGTAGTTTTTATTGACTGTAATACATGGTTGTTGCTTTTTATTGACATGCCCTGGGAAATGTATTAAGAATGGAAAGGTTTGATATGGATACTATTGTTGCCATGAAGATTTACATTGTATTTGTTTGTTTTGTGTTATGTTTTTGGTGTTGTGCAATAGAATGTAAGCATGCTATTGTGAATCAAAGTATCAGAAGATCTGGCACATGGATGCTCTATTTATAAAGTATGTTTATGTGTTTGTATAGTGAAATAAGGATGACACAGATTTTCTTCTGTGCATGCTGCAAGGATCTCTACCCCACAGAGAAATACAAAGTAACACATAATTTTGTTTGAGGATTTCAAGTGTTATTGGAGTACCTTTTTGAGTTGATTTGAGTGACATGGAAAATTGCCTGACCTGTTCTTGCTTCCTGCAACAACCAAAATATAGACATCTGCAAAGAGTAATGAATCTCATGTTGTCTTGAACTCTCTGTTGGAGGCATACTTTTCTACAGCTGTTTCCTTTTATAGCACTGATCAAGATATCTGGCTGGACAGAATTTCTGCCTTTATACATTTCTCTCAAAAAACAAAGACTACAGCCCATTCTATCCCCTTTATTTCTCTAATGAGCAATACAATTTGGCTAGAAAGCAGCATTTGGTGAAGTTTAGGAAACGTGGGAAAGTTATTCTATTGTACAAGTAAACTAATAAGATAACTATTGATAGTCCTTCAAAAAAGAAATTAGGGTAATTATTAGGGAGTGCTTTGAATTTGAACATTTCATAAATACATAACCAAATTAGGCTGTGGAAGATTTCTCGGTCAGGGTGATAATCCTCTTGAGGAGGTTGAATCAGTCTGAACACTCTTGAAAATTTTAGTCCCCAAACTGTGTGGAGAGGAGCCTCTTTGTTGGCCTCCATGAAGGGACACCAGAGGTCTTTGTGCTTGGCATGATTGGCAAAGGGGTGCATTCAGTATTAGTGTTCTATTGATTGTATTTTGTACTATGTATCATTTTAATGATGTAATCCCGCCTCAATCGGTGGGAGAGGTGGGAAATATAAATAAACTTTATTATTATTATTATATGGTGGGGGTAATTGTAGAAGTTATTTAAGGCTTTGTTTGACATATTCAGTGATATTCAGTGACCCACTCATCCATTCACAGTGTAGCATGAGCTTTGCTGGTCATCTAGGGGCTGACTAGGAATTCCCCCTCCCCATTACCTGGGGTTTTTCACTTACCTCATACTGTATCTGTTGGGATTTGGACAACTGGCTTGAGGTTGTTTCAATAACTAGGTCTCCTTGGCAGGTAGGAGAGGGAGAAGATATTAGATTAGTGTACACCTTGGCCAACTTTGTGGTGGAGGTTTGGCTTTTGGAACTGCCTCCATGGGGCATGGGACTGGAGTGTGAGAAGGGGTCCATCCTTGGAGCTGATCTGGAGTGTATGCTCTCTTTTAAAGTCTTGAGAGGGGGCTTGAGGGGCTCAAGAGGGAGCCCTTCAGGTTTGGCCTTCCAAAGATGACCATCCGACATAGCAATCCAGCTAATGGTCATTTTTCTCATTATTTCATGGTTGGGCAACAATGCTAGCAATTTGGATTCAAATAGATCGAGACTCAGTGTATTTCCAAAGCTGATGTGTTCCTTCCCAAATTCTCCACAAGTACAAAGAATACAATATGGTGGAGAAAGGGGGATGGGACATAGAGTAGTTTAAGGATGGATATTAACATTGCCAGGAGTTTCCAGTCTAGTACCTTGGGGCAGGATTGAGGTAAAAAAACATTTTTAACAACAACAACAACAGAAACCAAAACATCTCCGGCTTTGTTTGTTTCTTTTTTGGTCTAAAACTTTTTGTTGTTGTTGTTTTAACCAAGGGTTTTTTGCATCATCATTTCAATGAAAAAATTGAAACCAATTATTATATCAGTACTGTGTAACTTTACTTTATGTATTAGAAAGCCTGATCAGCTATGTTTTAATGCTTTCTAACATTAAGTTAATAGGCTCTGATATAATTTATGTCTTAAACTTTAAACATCTTAAAATAAAATTTTGGCAATTATATTGACAAGTTGGTAGCTTATATATAGGAATACAGGTCTACACCAATATAGGATTAAATCAGAAAACTAAGTAGCAAAATGCATTAGCTTAAATAATAATTGTTCTTTAAAAAGTGCTCTTTTAAAGCAAGTTGTTTTGGTTGAACTTATGTTAATTGAAGGATTTGTTTCAGCATGGCATTTCTTTTATTATAAAATATAGTGATTATAAAGAAGGAACTGACACTGACACTTACAATGGAAAACTGCCAATAAACTATTAAAGTTAAAATGTTTAAATGCAGGAGTTTATCACATTACTTAAAAGAGCAACATACTGCTGCCAAAATGAATTCTAATTCAGGCTGCATCCAGATACTATCACATGCGTTTTGCTGTCAACACCACTGGTTAGGTACGTCCCGGGTAATTTCCAGTTAGAATCCAAGTCCAGCCAGCCTCTTTTCAAAGCTGGGAGCTTCCTGTCTTTGAAAAACGGATGGATGAGCTTGGATTCTAGCTGAAATTACCCAAGATGCTCCTGTCCGATGGCGTCAGCAGCTAAATTCATGCAATAGTATCCAGATGCAGCCCAAATTAGAATTCAATTTGGCAACGGTAGGTCATTTTTTTAAAGCTGTGCGATAAGTCTGTTCCAGTGAGAGGACTGGAAAATAGTAATATCCAGCCTCTCTTTCTCTCTCTCTCTGTGTGTGTGTGTGTGTGTCTTAATCTGTTTAAAAAACAGCACTGGTTTGTTTAAAGGCTTTCTGTTTAAACCATCCTACTCTGCTTTGGGGAAGAGATGCTGAAGCTGTGTCATGACTAGCCTAGTGCCCAGTGCTATTTTTTGTACTCCTTTTCCACAACAGAACTGTTAAAACTGTTGTGGAGTTCATTCAACCTTGGAGGTTGAAGACTTATGTGTCTACGCACAAAATATGGAATGTCCTTCAGCTTCTGCCCATTTCTCTTCACCTGGTTTAAGTTCCTCTTTCTTAAATATATGTTAAAAAAAGATAAGTTTGTAGGATAAAGAAGAAAACAAAATACTCAGTACTTCATTTGATTTGATTTTCTATTAACTTTAGATGCTACACTTGATCAATTTTAGATATCATGTATATTATTTCTGATGTGAAGATCTAAAGGTCTTAGTTAATGGTTTCTTCTTGGAGGTGATGTCCATTGGAGGCAATCAAGACATAGTTCATCCAATTTTAAATTTTCTGAAGAATCGGTTACACATGACTGTAATGCATGGAGATAGAATGCATAATCTGAAAGGAGTGCTCACTTTGAAGTTGACATTTCTTTTATGTGCTGTGATTGCAACTGTAGATATGATGTAAAAGGCATATTGTCCAAAGTGAACACTTAATTATAATGAGAAACTTCAGTTGAATATTTCTGGTTGATTAATACTTTATCATCAGATAAAATGCCTTTTACTAATTTGAATTTTGATGTAAGCAGTATGGTGTCTGCTGAAGAAAAAAATCTACAATGGTCTGACCTTTACTATGTGTTTTTGCATGTTAGGTACAGATCAATGTTCTGTGCATGAGCTGCATTGAAGTCACTGCCACATTTTAGGGGGAGAAGTGGGAGGGAAAAAGTGCATGTGTTCATTATGTATAAACCATATAACCTTAACTATCATTTTAGGAACACAGTAATAATATCCTGGTTTAATATGTACATACACTTGCACAAAAGATAGAAGTAAACTTGGAGGTCAGTAGGAAGAAGATGTCAGTAGGAACCCATGCTACTGCAAATCTCATAGTTTGTACTACAAATTAATTGAAAAACTTGGTGCTGCAAAACATTTCTGGCATAGGTTTTCAATGAATCAGATAACACTAGAGTTGGGTTGGCTAGGTAAGCTATACAGTTTTGGGCATAGGTTGGGGAAGTATCAGACAATGTTGCATTGGTGCAGCCCCACACTGGGTAGGCCAGCTGTATAGTTTTGGGCAATGCTATGCAATGCAGAGGCTGTGCTAAAAAAACAACAACACTGCCAAGTAATTGCAAAACTGAAATGCGTTTGGAGTGAATCATATAGTGATGGACTTGAGGTAGTAAGTATGACTTTATTCTTGGCATTATGCTTTATTTTTTTCTAACATGTGTATGAAAGTATTACTATGGAACTTTTCTACTGTCTAATGGGAGAATATGGTTCACTACATTTGATTTCCTTGGTAACCCCTTGAGGATGAAAGTCCTCTAATTTTCTGCAGAAATATGGCCTTTCCTATATTCTTGCCCCTCCCCTCAGTTTTGCATGTAATGAAATAGTATGAATGTGCCACAGTACTAACTTCACAACTTTTGCATAATATCTTAACTGTTAGGTGTTAATTGCCCTTGCAGCTTAAGCCATTTTATTGTCCAATTCATCATGTGTGTTACATCATCCTAGATGTAACACACAGGTACATTTTAATTTATTATTTCATTGTTTATTGGGGCCTTTTGTACTGCACTGTTAAACCAAAACGTTCCAACAAATAATTAATTGAAATCAGAGATAAAATTGTATGATTCTCTGGATATGTGCTGACATCAGAGCTTCTCACATGTCCGTTATAACCTTCATAGGCATTAGTGCATCATTCCTGCACCACATTCTCAGCAAATTCTGTTTATAATGTTTTTCAGTGACCATAATACCACTAGGAAGATTTGTTTTCATTTCCTTTATATCAGGATATCAGACAATAACATGATAGTGAAATATATGCCTGGAATTTTCCATTCCATTCCACGCTTTCTGGCCAATCCTGATTTTGCATCAGTGCTCATATCTGGAATCACTGAACAATCTTGCAATGATGGTAAACCAGGACCTGTCTTTTGCTATGATATTTTACAAATAAGTAAAGATATGGCACCTGTTATATGTTACTGTTGTAATATTGTACAAAGTAGTACAGTGGGCCCTTGCTATGCATTGGGGTTTGGTTCCAGGAACCCCCATGGATACCAAAATCTGTGGATGCTCAAATCTCATTATATACAGTGGGATAGTAAAATTGTGCACCTTATAAAAATGGGAAAATTTAAGGATATATATATATATATATATATATATATATATATATATATATATATTGAATTTATATCTTTTGGAAAAATTTTAAGCTGTGGATGCTTGAATCCGTGGATGAAAAAAATCTGGATGGAGGGCTGACTAAGCATTTTGCAAGTGACACAAGTATACGATCTGCGTGTAGAACTTTGAGACTCATAGGGCATTTATAGGAGGCAGATGTACATAAAGGCAATAAAGTAAGCTTACTGGGATCTTTTCAATCATCTCACTCCTTTGGAGCTCCAGACAAATTTAATTTATATTTTGGCATCATTATTAGTTCTTCTTTCCAAAGTGCTTCTTTAATGCACGCTATCAGCAGTGACTTAAAAAATATGCAGTCTTCTGTAAATTTCAAATATTGTGCCAAGTCTGACCTACCAATCCCAACCTCATATGTTATTTATATGGAAATTGCAAATGAGACCCTTGCTGATTCACAGAGGTACTGAGTCCACATGTGAGGGTTCAACACATTGTAATAAATCCCAATATGGTGCATTTGATTATTACCTTCATTATACAGATAGTCTATGATTGTGTCATATATAACTTGTTTCTAAGGGGTTTCAAGAAATACTTAGAGGTGGTTTTATCAACTCCTTCCTCTGAAATATGGGCTACAATATCTTGTATTTGTTGGTGATCTCTTACCCATTAGACTCAGCTTTTTACTGTCTCTTGTTAGATCAGTAAGTGAAAAAAAAAGTATGCCAATATGCATATTTGTCTGTGTGTATATACACATTACTCTTACTTAGTAACACAGAACACACTTATGATATGTATATATTAATAATTTGCTGATATTAACAGTAGAAATATGCAGAGTGTTTTCCTCATAATCACTGATACTTTTATTCTGTTGATACAGAATCTAACTGTGCTGTCCTTGAAAGCAAAACACAGGTGTTTGTGTGATACATCTTTGAAAGAATTATTTTGAATAGAACAATAACAACCCATCTTGTTGTTCTCTTTGCAGGTGTATGTGCTAGGAAAGGTTGTGTTCTGTTTTTCAGTCTACTAACCAGACCAGTCTAGGTCTTTCAGCTGTAACAGAGACTACCCCCACAATTTTATAGCCTGTCTCTTAACTCCATTGATCCTTAGTGATATACTGATCCATATAAACACAGATGTGAACATAAATGTGTTACTTTAAAAAGTACAGTGGGCCTTTGGTATCTGCTGGAGTTTAGTTCCAGGCCCTCCTGTGGATACCACAATCTGTGGATGTGCAAGTCCCGTTAAATATAATGGTGTGGTAAAATTATGTCCCTTATATAAAAAGGCAAAATCAAGGTTTGATCCTTGGAATTTATATTTTTTAAAAAAATATATTTTCAACCTATGGATAGTTGAATCCATGGATAAAGAATCCACTGATACAGAAGGCTGACTGAATGTTAAATAACTAAAGTTGTTTTCAGCAGGACATGCAATTTGCCTAGAAGGGCAGTGTGTGAAGAATGGATGAAGACAGATTTTAGGCCATGCAAGTGTAGAAAAGCAGAAAACCATATTTCAAGGCTGAAATCCACTGTGGTGTTACACTGTCGGTTGCACTTTCTACAGGGTTGCACGGTGGTGCTGATGCAGATAAAATCTGCCACCTCCTAGCAGCTTACTTCTCCTCCCTACATCTTTTATGACCACTGTATTTGTTCCTCCTCTTGCCATCACCTGTGCTGCCATGGCTACACTAACATAATGCACCAACCATATTCTGCCTCAAGTGATGTTTTCCAGTTAAGTTTACTTTAATTCTACTCTTGTATTTCCCAACGCAGTACCTCAGCACTGTTACCTTACCTTCATTTTGCTGCACTTTCAGTGCACTATTTTAATACTGAATTTAACAGATAGCTCCAGCATAGTGTCTCTCACAGAGGAGGACTATGCATTATGAATTGGCTAGATTGAGTAGTCAAATAACTGTATATGCTATTTTTAAAATATGGGTTTTTTTTTTGGGGGGGGGGTAAAGAGCAAGCACTTTGAAGGCAAGTAGCACAGAATTTGAAGAATGTGATTGTACTTGCAAGAAATAAGACTGCCTTGCATATTATACTGCTGGATCACTGAATAAAAAATACATGTTTAATTCTTCAGTAGAGAACTGAATGTGTATTTTGGCAGATAGATCAGTAAAAATACATTTTCCACACACTTAAAGATTGTTGAATCGTACTTAAATTGATTGTGGGCATATTTCAGTTTCCCAACATTACACTTAATAGCAATTATTTCTAAAAGTAAATTAGTACCATCAGATTCAATAAGTATGTTAAATGCAACTGTATCAAATATTTCACATAGGAGAAAAAAAGATCAAGAAAGTATAACAAAATAACAGATGTGGCCAGAAAAAAATAAGAGAAAGGAGGAAGGAAGAACAGAAATATAATGGAGGTAAACCGTGCCTAAATATGCTAAAAGCACCAGATTTTGATTGATTCTGGAAGCTAAGCAGGGTCAGCTCTGGTTATTTCATGGATAGGAGACCTCCAACAAATACAAGATATTGTAGCCCATATTTCAGAGGAAAGAATTGGCAAAACCACCTCTAAATATTCCTTGAAAACCCTATAAAATCTATGGCATCACCATAAGTTGACAGGTGACTTTAGGCTTGTACACACACAGACACACACACACACAGACACACACACAAAGACAGAAAAGGGCATGTGGAGGGGAAAAAACCAGAAGGATTTACATACTACCAATATATTATGAATATATCAAATTATCTACTTAAGCTTCTATAACAATGTTTGTAGACATCTTTGTGGTAATTCATTAGATTTTTTTTATATTTTTTATTTTTTTGCTGGTTGCATATTTTTGACTGATAAGAATATTAAGTTATGTTTTATACCAGGATATCCAAATATGAATCTCTTTCTTTTACTATCTGTATGCATATACAGTGAGAAATATAACAGAATAATTATTAGTTTTTTGCACTTTAGAAAACCATCAAATGTTCTCCTCTTACCTTCATTTGTGCAATTTATTTATTACTTAATATGATTGTTTCTTTAAAAATTATTTCTTTAAAAATATTCTCATTCAAAATAACAATGAGAAACAAGTTATATATGACACAATAATAGACAACCTATATAATGAAGGTAATAATCAAATGCACCATATGAGGATTTAAACAGCAATAGCAAGTACATTTCTATACCACTTATCAGTGCACTTAAGCACTTCCTGAGTGGTTTACAAAGTGTAAGCTAATTGCCCCCAACAAGCTGGGTACTCATTTTAGCAACCTCTGCAGCATAATTATACAGTCATCCCTATGCTTTCACAGTTTTCACTTTCATGAATTTGATTATTTGCCAGTTTGTGCCTGGAAGGAAGGTGGGTAGAGCCTTTGCAGGGCTGCTCTTCCCCCTCCCACCTGGCTTCCCTGGTGGGTGGAGCCTCAGTTATTTGTGGTTTTCCTATGTTTGTGGTAGTCTTCCGCCCCTAACCCCCATGAAAGTGGAGGAACACCTGTATAGATTCAAGTCTTGGCATAGAAATGCAAATAGAAATAAAATTAGTTCTTCTTGATCTCTAGAGATAGCAGAAATTAGAGGAAGTAAATCTGCCTGGACAGGAAACTGCCACATGTGGATACCAGTGGAAACTGGTGGCTTTGAAGCCAGAAGGCTTGTGAATCCCTGCAGGCTGTAGTCTCAACTGTAAAAGAGCTATGCAAGGTGCTGAATCTATGTTGAGGATACATTTTGGGAAAGCTTCTTTAAGTTCAGATTAAACCCTAGAGTGGGTTATCCCTGGAGTCAACAGCCTCCACTGTTATTACTGCTAATAGAAAATGGGGGCATTCATTGTTCACCTGAAAATTATTCAGAGTAGGACTTGTAAAAGGGGGATTAAAAGAATTAAGGCCAAAGATACAGAGTATTTACTTTAAATCTCTGTTCAGTGAACTGTGTTGAAATCTTTCTTCCATCTCTAGTTCTTCAGATTTTGCAATAGGACATCCAGAAGTTTAGAATAGCTTTTGATCTGTTCAGGAAGATCAAAAGTCAGAGTGGTACTAGAAGAGATGGCATTGCAAAACAGATCACACAAAGGGAGCCCATCACAAGCAGCATTTCCATAGATTCTGTAAGACCTATGCCTATACTGAGCAATTGACCTATATTCAGCAACACACTGGTGCTTCATTTCTAGCACAAAGTTTTTTTTCTTTCCCTCACAGCCCTTGGTGGCATGTGAAAAGTTTTTCAGATTTCTGAAACAGGTGCACAGGAGGCTCCTGGAGTGCACAGGAAGCTGCCATAAGGTGGAGAGAATGCCTCCCCCTGAATCGCCTGATAGAAGTTGTTGCATCACTAGTTGTCACCCACTGGTTTAGACCATTGTATTTCACCTTTCTTACATAGTTTCTAATGCATATATTTTGACACACACACCCCCAACCACTATCTGGAATTATGTTGCTATATAGCTCCCTGCTCCAAAGCAATCAGTAATATGGAGAGGTTCAGAACAAGAAAATGCATGTTTACTATTTGGAGACAATCTTCTATACTTCTATGTATTACTACTTAGATTGAAAACAACTGTATCTAGATAAAATGATACACCAATCAAATCAATACTTTTAAAAAAGAAGAATTATCTCCACATATATGAAAATACGAAGCAAAATTTAATGCAAAATGAAACAAACTGAGACTTGTTACTTCTCTAAGAAATATAACACTTCTCTAAGAAATATAAAAGATTGTATTTCTACTTCCAGATTCATTTCTAACTGCTGATTGGTGGAGAACAGCCATGTTATTGATAAATTATACATTTCTCACTGCCCAGCTATTGTTAAGAGATAATGAATCACATACACATGTTGAGGTTAGATCCATATAGTTGCATAGAAGGTAAAGGTAAATATTTTTCTGTGGGTTTACTGGGCTATGCGGCTGCGTTGTTGAAGAGTTTATTCCTGATGTTTCACTTTTATATGTGGCTGGCATCTTCAGAGCCTCTGAAGATGCCTCTGAAGATGCCAGCCACAGATGCAGGCAAAACATCAGGAATAAACTCTCCCAGAACATGGCCACATAACCCAGAAAACCCACAGAAAACTATGGAAGCCAGATGTGAAAGCCTTTGACTTCATAATGTTTCCCCTTTGACAAGGTTGTCAGGTCGTGTCCAACTGTAGGTGGCAGTGCTCATTTCTATTACTAAGCCAAAGAGCCAGTGTTATCAAAGATGACTCTGTGGTCTTGTGGCCAGCCTGACTGTACAGAAAGCCAATCCCTCCCGCAGAAGAGGTACCTATTTATCTACTTGCACTTTTACATGCTTTTGAACTTCTAGGTTATCAGAAGCTGGGACTAGTGACAGGAGCTCATTCTGTCATGAGGCACTTGGGCCTCAAACTGCTGACCTGCCATACAGAGTGCTTTCCTGTCCTCCTAGTGGGAAATCCCCAATCGTTTGGTAGAGGAGTAATGTGGGAATGTATGAGAGGTATACTGTATATAGATCTTAGAATCCACACATAGGAGTTTATCACACTAGCGAGATACCAAGGCAAATAGAATTTAAGCGAGATTTAACATGAAGAAAACCCAGAAATGCCAGAAGTTTATCACACGACGTCGCAGTTAACATGAAATAACGCAAAGTTAAACCGCAGTTAAATCAGAGAAAACCAGCAGCTTTTTACTTTCAGAACATCTCAAAAGTAAAAAGCTGCCAGTTTTCTCTGCTTTAACTGAGGTTTAACTTCATGTTATTTCATTTTGGAAGCAATTCGGTGTGATAAACTCCCCAAATTTGCAAGTTTTGTTTAAATTTGAATTTAATTTAATTCGCATTTAACTCCCATTTGCCTGCAGGATCTCGTTAGTGTGATAAAGCTCATTGTCAACATATCTAGGTGTAGCTGTGTTGGCCATACAGCAACAATAACATCCAAAACACACTTGACACAGCCTCACCAAGGCTTCGAGATGCTTTGAGGGCATGCATCCTCTAAACACCAAGCCCCTGCTTTATTTGGCCCAACTGTTTTGAGCCAAAGAGTCTTAAAGTCCAGTAAATAAAATTTAAACTGCATTAGCTTCCTTTGAGATCAAGGCTGCCTCTTTCCCTTGCAAGACTGCCCCCTCCCCCCCACACTTATTAGGCAGAGAACATTGAATTTCCCAAGGCACCATGCCTTCTGGTACTGGCCATGTTCCCTTAGAGTAGGAAACTACATTTAGCATTGATAAAATAAATTATAAATAGTATTACCACTACATCCAGTACAACTTCACAAACTAAAGAGTACCTGTAGCATAATTTCACAAATCTAAAGGACCACCTGTCTTGTTAGGAGCCTGTCAAGATGCTAAGTTCCTATAAAGATGACCTCTTGAAAGTGCCATCACCTGTGAAGACCTGCTTGACAGGCACACTGAGCAGAGCTTTCTCTTGTGTTATTCACAGTGTGGAATGGACTGTTCTTGAAGTTGTGATCAGTTTCCACTTCTACTATTTTTAGGAAGGCTTTGTAGCTATATATTTTTCAACTGTCTTCAAGTTCTTTCAACCATGATAGAATACTGTGGAGGTTGTATGAGTTCTTCTTCTTTTAATTGGCTTAGGGATATTTTGTTAAGTGTACTTTCTTCTTATTAAGTAAGATTAAAATGAGTAAACCGAAGATGAGGGAAAGACATCGTCCATAAACTAAAGGTCAATGTTCTGACACGAACTTATATAGACTAAAAACTAAGGTGTCAGATCCTTAAAGCGCAGGTGTCTAATAATTTACACACAGAAAGACACAAACCAAAATGTAGTTAAAAATGTAAATAGTGAAGTCAGAAGGCCACAAAGCAAACTATGTCTATGGGATTTCTATGCAATTACAAATTATGCAAAATAAGAGAAGAAATATGCATTCTTAACAAAAGATAGTAATAATGATATCATCTTACTTGGTATGTTAATTTGCACATATTGGGAATAAACCTAGAACACAATCAAGCTAAACCTAAACTAAATAAAATTTTCTGATAAATCCTTTTTCTGCAATTTTGCCCAGACGTTCACTTTGAAGTCTTGTTATTGCATATGGTGACATTTATAATAATATTTAATATTTATTTATTTATACCCCGCTCTTCATCCAAGGCTATCAGAGCGGCTTACAAATTGTTAATTAGACATTTCCCTGCCCTCAGAGTTACAATCTAGAGACAAGACACAAAAGGAGCAGGGAATGGCAGTGGGGAAGGGAAAAAGTCCAGCAGATCTGCTCTCCCTCTGATACCTGGGACCATGGCAGATGGACTGGAGGGAGAGCCCTTCTTCTTACTCTGATTAGGACCTATTAGGCATTGGCCTACCTTCTCTTCCCCTCAGAGGCCAGGATGGAGTCAGATGCCTTGTGGGAAGCAACAGAATAAATCAAGAATCTGAAATATTCTCTTGATGATTTCTAAATGGTGCCACGTTCCATGTGAAATATCTGTCCATTAATTTTCTTGTGCTACCAGAAAGACAGGAAAATAAATAAATAAATATAAATAAATAAATATGTATTTGTCTATAGGTGGTAGATGAACATCAGTGGCAGGTGACAATATGCATTAATTGGAGAATATACAAGACATGGAGTCCCTAGTGATAGCTATTAGATAGGAACTTTGTAATTATTGGACTTCTGTCTTTGCTGAGTGGCTGCTTTGCTTTATGTCAGAGCTGACAGTAGTATGAGAGGTACTGTTTCTCTTTGTTCTACAATTCCATACTTCTGTTTTGCACTTGAACTTAGTTGCTGTACCTTTGGGCTCTAATAAATGTCAAAAATCATTGTCATTCAAGGAAGTGTTGGATCATTCCATAGTCACAGGTATTCCTATAATTTTGTTGTCTATGTGTGTGTAGGGAGAGAAGTGATAAGCTTCCAGTACAGTAACTACTGAAAATAGTTCTTGAATTGCTTAATGCATCTTGGAGTGCTTTGTTAAAAACCAGCCTTCCATTTAGTACCCATAGTTATGTATATAAAATGTTATTTGGTATTTGCAAAGAATGAAAGGTGACTAAATGCCTGCCTGACAGATATAACAAGCAAAATGGGATTCAACAGTTATCCTTCAACAGCCAGGAAGATTCTAGCTATTATAACACATTATTATACACCAGTTAGGAATTCATTTCATTCACTTTTTCTCAACTGAGGTGGAAAGATAATGAATAGTTTTCTGGATAGGATTTTTTTGTTGTTAACTGCCTTTGTGTTGATCTCGACCCACAGAGACCCTATGGATAAGACATCTCCAGGTCCCCCTGTCCTCTACTGCTCTGCCCAGCTCTTGCAAACTCACATTTGTTGGCTCTTTAATAGAGTAGCATGTGGCCTTCCTCTCTTTCTACTTCCCTCCCCCTTTCCTAACATTATTGTTTTTTCCAATGATTCATGCCTTCTCATGATATGTCCAAATTATGACAGTCTAAGTCTTGTCATCTTGGCTTCTAGGTATATTTCTGGTTTGATCTGCTCATTTGTTTGTCTTTTTGGGTGTCCATGGAATCCTCAGCACTCCTCTCCAGAAAATATCTCAAATGAGTTGATTTTCCTCCTATCTTATTTCTTGACTGTCCAGCTCTTACATCCATACATGGTAACAGGGAATACAGTGGCTTATATGATTCTGACTTTTGTGCTGAGTTGTATGTCTTTGCATTTTAGGATCTTTTCTAGTTCTTTCATAGCCACCCTCTCCATTCTTAATCTTCTTCTGATTTCCTGGCTGCAGTCCCCATTCCGATCAATGTTTGATCCCAGAAATGACAACTCTTTTACTTTTTCTATTTTCTCAATGTCTAGTTTGAATGTGAATAAGTTCTCTGTGTCATTATTTTTGTATTCTTTATGTTTAACAGTAAGCCTTCCTTTGTACTTTCTTCTTTGATCTTCCAGGGCTGTGAGGTTCTCTTTTAGTATTGAGGTGTCATAAGCATATCTCAGATTGTTGATATGTCTTCCTCCTATTTTTACTCCTCCCTCTTTCCTGTTCAAGCTTGCTTTCCTTACAATATGTTTTTGGATAGTATATGGGAATAAAAGTGCACATCCATTTGTATTGTGTTTTTCAACATAAATGTATCTTTAGTTCATCACAGAAAGTCATTTGCGTACATTTTGGATATTAACACCATGAAGGCCCATTAAAAAAAGTCAGATGATATATTCTAATAATTAAACATCCTGTTTTGAATTAACACAAGACAGAATATTCATGAGAAAGAAATACTAGAAATACTAGTTAAGCTACAATACTTTTTAATCCAACATTCCAGCTTAAACTAGAATGATGGAAGCCATCAGAAATTCTAAAAAGCTTGGTACATGCACATGCTGAGAAATATTTAACAAAGCAATTTGAAATATAATCCTGTACCAGAAACTTTTCTTCTAAAGGCAAACTGCTCCTCCAGCAGCTGAAACTGATGAAGCAAGGAAATACCTTACTAGCATCTAGGTTTGGTACTAGTATTGCTTGCAATAATATGTTTGCAAAATCACATTTTAAAAAGTCAGTGCTAGGGCACTTTCAGGCTTTTAGAAGTACAGGATTCCCCTGCCCTTGAACCCCATTTCCATGTTCATGCAAACCAATGATACTTGCTATCAGTGTTTAATAAAATGAGCTACTTTAATATTTGGAACAATAAGAAGAAGCATCATGTTAGCATTTTATAAAGGGCAAATATGCAGTTCAGAATTGGAAGCAAATATTTTATTAATAAATGAGAAAACTAATTTTAAAAGATTGCCATCTAGTACTTGAAGTGATACTCTAAAGAATAATTAAATAAGAACTCTTCTGAATAATAAACATATGACATTTTAAAAATCCTGAAAATTTATTTTAATGTTCACTTGTGACAATCACTTCTTGGTATGAGAGATTTTCAGATGATTGTAAAAAGAAGCAGTCTGGAAATGTTTCTCATTGATTGACAGATCAAAGACTGACATGTCTCATCCATCAGCACTTCATCAGGATAGCTATATCTGTTACATTGATATGTGTCACAGCAGGGGTGCCCTAGGAAGAAAAAGCCTCTGTGCCACATAGAAGGAACTGGCATCCAATTCTCACTAGAACTGCCCAAGGCCTCATTTGTAGGCTGCATGGCTAGTAGCTGTTGCCTTAGTTGCCTGGTTAGATATGAACAGATTGGTAGTGGTGATTGGCTATTTATAGAATAAGAAATTGCGAAAAGGTACACACACACACACACACACACACAGGTGCCTTTCCATCTTGTATGATTCAGCCAAGGTTCCCATTTTAATAGTGATGGTGACTTCACCTAGTATTAAACCTTTTTGTACACTTTTGAGGGAATTCAGCCAGAGGTAGTTGACCACTGTCATGGTGTAATTACTGGTGTAGTTTCACTGCACTGTTATTTGCCAGTGCACAGCTATCGAAGGGTAATACTATCCCTGTTCAGGAGGCCTTAGAATAGGCTGATTCTGTGTGTGTGTGTGTGTGAGAGAGAGAGAGAGAGAGAGAGAGAGATCACATGGACCAGTACAATACCTATACCTCTAATTGTCAGTTGTCAAGGCCTCATGCTAGATGGATGGACTTTGTTAGAGAAGTCACATGTTTGAGTTTGCTAGACCTAACCAGAGCAGTGGAAGATGAGGATGTCTTATCTACAGGGTCGCCATGGGCTGAAATTGATTTGAGGGCAGTTAACAACAACAGCAGCAGCAACAACATCAGATTTTCAGAGTCATGGAAGTCTATTTTCTAAAAGCTCTGTGGTCAGATTTAGCCCCCTGTCAGTATGGGAATATGAAAGAATTATAATACTGTATTGGGCTGCTTGCACTATTATTACTAAAAGGCAATCTTTCAAATGGGATAAAGTATAAGACAGTTCATATAACTTTTAAATCATTTTGTTAACAACAAAATACAGTTTTGTAATTTTTTAACATTCCAGTGCTGATAGTGGGGTTCAAGTTGACCACCAAATATTCAGAAAATAAACTTATGTGATTATGATAACTTTTAACCACGAATTTGAAGGGTGGATATTGCAATGGTTCATGTGATGACATGCACACAGCATTACACTGATGCAGAAAATGTCTCCTGAAAAGGGACAGGATTACTTCAAAGACAGTAATAATGTTTACCCTGTATTTTTTTCACATATATTAGTAGATATTGTTACACTTTGTGAATACTGTATCTCTGTATAAGGACATGATCACATGAGGCTTTTAAAACTGAAATTAAAGCTGGAGCATAGCATCTTTGGCCATAATTATTGCTTGATGTTCCCTCTCTCTTGTTGCTGCTTTGCCTTTAAATTGTTGGTAAGCATCCCTTTTCACTGACAGGAAAATGTGCTAGTGAGCTCCCAATATCACTGCTTTCTCATTAATCCTCTGTGTTATACATCCCTTCCCACTGTAGTTCTGATATTTGTCAGTCGTGTGATTCTCTCCCTCTCCCTCCCTCCTAGCAGGCTGTTATTCCTCCTCCATCCTATTTCTTTTCTTTCTTATTTTAAAAATAAAATCACATCACCATAACTCTTCAATTGCATTAAAAATACATTTTAAAAAATATAAAACTCCCGAAAGGCTCACTGAGTAGGGCATAGGGCATAACCATTATTCACAAAAACAGCACCTTCATGCTGTTTCAGAGAAATGTGATGAGAAATGGCCCCCAAATTGTATGCTTCCATTTCCTTAAATAACACAGTTGTAGTAAGACAGGAGGCTCATGTGATAATGTTCTCCTAGGAATTGGAATGAGTCAGTGAAGCTGATTGGTGTGAGACTAAATTATTTTTTATTGCTATATTTATTTATATCCTGTCCTTTTTCCTGGGACTCAGGGTGCCTTACAAGATTAAAACAGTACAATTAAAAACATAAAAAAGTGTTATACAGTGTGCCTGCACTATATGCGGCTTTCAGCATAAGCGGAAGCCACATGGTGAGACAAACAATGGCGCATGTGCTGCCACATGCACATGCCCCATTGTTTCCAATGGTACATGAGCATATGGAGATTTCTCCTTATGTGAGGGATCCGGAATGGATCCCCCCGTGTAAGGGAAGGGCCCACTTGTACTGTTTTAATCTTGTTAGATAGAATTAAATTATTATAGTATTAAAATAGATTGCATATAGAAGAATAAGGCGGGTTACAGACCGCCCGTTTGGGGCGGCGTGCACCTGCCCCTTTCCCCACTGTATTGGGGCCTCAGTGGTCAGAACGGCAGCCGCTGAGGCCCCGATCTGCCATCTTCCGGGCCGCGGGGAAGCGGCAAAAGGCCCCTTCCCCGCAGCCTGGAAAGGGGTGTCCTTGGGGCTTCAAGCCCCAAGGACACCCCGCGGTGGCAGGGAGGAAGAGAAAGGTGCCACTTGGCCCCTTTCTCCTCCGCATCGCTGGCGCAGCCATCTGAAGCCTGTACCCAGTGACGCAAAGCCAAGAAGGAGTTCCAAAACGGAGCTCCTTCTTGCGCTGCGTAAAGGGCACTCTAAGCGTCCTCGCACGGTGCAATGACGTCACGTCTGTGCCGCCTCGTTTGGAGGTGGCACGGTCGTGACATCGTAATGGCGGCAGCCGTGTGGAACGGCCACTGCCATTTTGTGCGCACTCCGTGCGTGCTTGGATTGGGGGCATCTGGAAAGGACACCCTTTTCTAACCCTAGCACGCGCGGAGCGTGCACTTTAAGGCCCGTCTGTAACGGGCCTAAAATATAGTTTAAAAGATAAAAGTGTTTAAAATATATTTAAAAGAATACAGCACCCAGCCTGTTCTTAAAAAAAAGAATACAGCACCCAGCCTGTTTCAAATGCCTGTCTGAACAGGAAGGTCTTAGTCTGCCAGTGGAAGCACAACAAAGAGGGGGGCACTTTCATCTCCCTGGGAAGGGAGTTCCAAAGTTTAGGGGCAGCCACAGAAAAGGCCCTCTCTTGTGTCCCTACCAACCGTGTCTTAGGATCTCAGAGTCCAGGCTGGCTCATACAGGGCAATATGGTCTGCCAAATAGCTTAACCATCACCCTGTGCTCTTGATTTATTATGCCAGCAGAGTTGATGTGAAGAGTGAAGGGTTAACTCTTTATATGGCAAGAAGAAGACAAGATGCAACCCCAAGAACAGGATTCTGTTTTAGTCTTAGGAACATGGCAAAACATACTCCATGAATTTAATTAGATGATTAACACCTTTAAAGCAGGGATACAAATCCTGGTCTCCCAGGGTCCTAGTTCAATGCTTAATAATAATAATAATAATAATAATAATAATAATATTTTATTTATATACCGCCCTTCTATAAAATCAGGGCGGTGAACAACAGAACTACTAAACAATTCTGGTTTAATATATCATTCTTAATTATTGTGTTTTGTATGCATGCTAATATGAAGCATATGTGTACATATGGTTTTTTTATAAATAATAAAAATAAAAGCTTTATTTATAGCCCGTTTCTCTGTTGCAAAGACTCTTTTAACTTCATTTTATGTATTGCTTGTTGGCCTTAATGCATGTGTATTGTCCTCCTGCTCTTTAATTTTATTATTCCTTGAAAAGGGCCTACTAATATTTCATTGCCAAAAATGAGCTAATTTTTGGAATAAACCTCTTTTCAGAACATATATCCTGGGACTAGTTTTTTAATATCAGGTTTATTAAATATTTCCAGCTTTTTCTGTAAATTAAAATCTTTAAAAAGAGAACAGTTATTATCACTTGTCATGGCTATAAGTTACCTCCACTATATTGATATATAGTATGTTCCATTATACTGTATCTGCCAACAACCGTTGTTTTGCAAAAATTTGGGGAAGATGCCATTTCACTCATGTTCTGCTTGTAAGGTTCCCATAAGTAGCTACTTGCCCATGGTGGGAACAGAAGGATATGGTAGATAGGTCTTTGATGTGATCCAGCAAGACTCTTATGATGTTGATTCAGAATAACAGCATATGTTTCACATTTGAAAACCTTTAAAATATCGTGTTAATTCCACTCGGGTTGGATAGCCCCACATCCTTTTATATCATAGCAGTGAGTATCATTCAATTCAGGCAAGATCAAAATTTGGGACCAAAACACTTATTTTAAAAAATTAAAACATCACAATTAAGAGCCACCCGTGAACCTAGCTAAGTAGAAAATGCAATTGTACATAGTTCTCTGTGATACCATCAAAGGGTGTTTTGAATGATTTATAATGAATTGGCCTGTACGTAGTGAGAAGCATGAGAATTTTCATTTGACTTCATGAGTCATTTATTTTAATTAATACAAGACAAGGAAAACACTGCACATTTTTGTTTTGTCGATGGTCAAATTAATAGCACTTAACGGATTTTACAACTCTCCCCAATTGAATTTTGTAAAGGATTAGTACTAATATGCATCTTCTTGTTACATATGCAAGAACTAGTTTGCTTTATCAATTATTTCTTCATGTTGAATTAAAAGCTTCAAGATATAGTCGTAGTGTATTACCTCCTCCCTAAAATGAATTATCTTGTTTAATGGTAGTCAGGAACAGGAGACCTGTACTTTTAATATGGATTCTTTGGGAGGAGAGGATTCTTGAAAAAATCACACACACACCCACCCCTTAACTGTGAGCCCTAAATCTGAACAGCCTTCAAAGCCAGAAAGGTCTTGTTGCTCAGGTAATGAGCCAACTGAAAAGGAAGACTTTGATAGTTTTTTTATAGAAAGAAAAGTTTTATACATGAATGGTGGAGCCAAAGGCAGAAAGATTTTCTGTCAAATGGACCCGATATTGACATGACCAGACCAGAGCTTAGAGCATGAATCATAAAATCATAGAATCCTAGCTGTGGGAGGGCCATAGAGTCCAAACCACCACTATATGCAGAAACTCCACCTTGAGCATCCCTGTCTTTTGAGAGCTGTAGTCTCTGTTTTGATGAGATCCATAGAAAAACAATCCACCAGCTCTCTGAGTAAGTGGTTCCACTACAGTCAAAAAGTCCCATTTAATGTTCAGCCAAAATCTACTCTTCTATAACTTAAAATCACTACCCTAGGGCAACAGAGTAGAAACTTGCCCCCTCTTCTCTGTGACTGCCCTTTAGATGTTTAAAGAGTATAAACATGTCTTCCCAAGTCTTCTTTCCACCAAGCTGAACATGCCCACCTCTTGCAAACTTTCCTCACACATTCTCCATTATAGTTGCCCTTCTCTGAATCTGCTACAGCTTGTCTATATCCTTCTTAAAATCAGAACTGAATTGAAAACATTATTCCAGATTAGGTTTGACTAGCACATCATATAGTAGGAGTATTACTTCCCCTTGTCTTGTAAACTTTGCTTTTTTTCACACAGGTTAAAATATTGTGTCTTTCTTTGTTTCAGCATCACACTGCTTATTCATGTTCAATTTATGTTCAACATTAATCCCAACGTTCTTTGTACATGTACTGCTGCTGAGCCACGTATCCTCCATCCTGAACCTGTGCATTTGAATTTTGTGTTCCAAATGTACAATTTTATATTTGACTCAGTTGAATTCCATTGACTTTTCTACTTTATCAAGGTCTTTTTTACTGCTTCTGATGTGCTCTCTACCCCTCCCAGTTTTGAATCATCTGCAAACCTGATAAGGATTCTATCATCTAAGTAATGATAAAAATGTTGAAGAGTCTTGGCCCAAGGACAGAACCATGGGTCTCTCAGAAAAGCTGGTCTGCAGTTTTCAAAAATATGTACCATTCAGCACAGTCATTTACAACATTATAGGTTCCTCTGTTTTGTTTGTTCATTTGTTTAAACCTAGTCCTATCAGTCTCCCACTAATTTCACAACAGGCTGAGCTGGAAGGAGAGATGAACTGTCAAGTGTTCATCTGTCTTATCATTTTACAAAGAAGCATATTCATGTTCCTCTGATAATAGCATTATCATCTAGATATTAAAATAATATTTCACATTTCTAGATTGGTTTCTCACCCTTAAAGTGTATATTGTTGTGGGAAATAGTACTGGATATTTCTAGCAGAAGCTTAACAACCAGTCCCATGACCATGCACAAACACATAAATAAACTGGCTTAGTTTTCTTTGATAAACATATAAAAGTAGATTTGTTTTCGGAATACCTGTGCATAATCAACTACAAGGTCTTATAGAAGATAAAGAGAAAGAGGAGAGGAAAAATGGGTAAATATTGTGATGCAGGAAGAGAGTGAGTGTAGAAAATCAAAGAAACAGAAAGTCAGTAAACATGCAAACTAGCAATTAGAGTAGGTATGCAAGGGTTGCTAACTCTAATAAACATCATATTGGATTTCAGCAGCACAAAGTGAAAAGATAACTAATGACTCACTGCTAGGGATAAGGCAAGAATCCAAAACAGGAGGCAACCAAATTGTTTCTGAGGTCTTATGAACAGTGACCACACAAGCCCAAATCTTATTCACCATTCCATAATTAGTTCCAATGCAGCTGAATATAATTGCTTGAGCAAATTAATCCAAGTAATTAAATATTTCAGCAGTGTGACTATTTCTGGAATGGCTGACAATATAGGCTGGAGCCCCTTTTACTTCTCTATAGAATGTAGATTGAGAAAAAGAAGATAGATGGAAGGATGGGTAGGCATAAATTCTCTGATGCAGAAAAGTATGCTCATTCCATTTCTCCTATATTTGTAGATATTGCTAGTAACATTTTTTTTTATTTTTTAACCCTGTTTCCAGTCAAGACAACAATTTTTAATATCATGTGTAGAACCCAGCTGTCTACCCTCTTTTTGAAGATATCTAGAGAAGGATTGCCTCCTCAGGTGATTAGTTCCATTGTTGAACCACTAACTGTAAAAAAGTTCCTTCTAATATCCAATTAATATCTACCCTCCTGTAACCTAAGTCCATTAGATCTGGTCCTGTAGTAATTGGCCTGGGGCAGAACCTTAAGGCGCTCCATTTGGGACTTCCTTCCAGTTTGAAGCACAATGTGATGACTCTTAAAATTCATGGTTCTCCAACCAGTTCTGGATCCATATGATAGTGTTCCCAATTATTACTCATTTAATTGTCTCAAATAGGCGTGTTACAGACCGCCCAGAAGGGGCAGTCTCGCGCTGCTGCTGGTTGCTGCGTCCGGGAACCACAGCATCCAAACCGTGCTGTTCCCGGATGCAGCAAAGAAGAAGCGCCGAAATGGCGCTTCTTCTTCCACCCCGGATGAGATGCCGCGAGGCGCTACTCACGCACTTGTGGCGTCACATCCGGTGCATGACGTGCGGATGCTATGCATCCAGCACGTAAAGATGGCGGTGCCTGTGTGTATAGGGCACCGCCATCTTTACACCCTCGTCACGTGCTAGGGGTGAGGCTGGTGTGGACATTAGGTCCTCAGCCAACCCCTAGCATGTGATGGGGGCACTGGAAGAGCCTGTCTGTAACGGGCTATTGTTCCTGCAAGAGGATGGCAATGACAAACCTCAACTGGACAAATCTTACAAAGAAATCCCTACAATAGGTTTGCCTTTGAGTTGCCATAAGACTTAAAAGCACACTATAGCAACAACAAATTCCTAAAAGGCTGGGCTAAACATCTGTACTCTTCCTTAGTGATTTGTCTTTCCTTTCATACTCTTTTTTCCCATTTCACTTCCTCTTTGAATTTTCTGTGCAGCCACATTGGTTCTTTCAAATGTTTCTCCTTTTTGGTTATCATTTAGTTATCATTTGAGTGCATACGCAGATGATGTAGTAATTTTCCTAGATAATCCAAGTGCTTGTATCAAAAATTTAGAAAAAAATTTGGAAGGATTTGGGAATATTGTTGGAGTAAAAGTGAATAAAAATAAAAGTGGGATCCTAACTAAAATTTAACGCAAAAAGAGAAAGATATACTCAAAACAAAAACAGAATTAGAGATAATTGAAAAATCCAAATACCTAGGCATAACAATAACTAATCAAAACAGAGATTTATATGAAAATAATTATGTTAATACCTGGAACAATATCAAAAAAGACTTAAATAACTAGAATAACAAACAATTATCCTTACTGGGTAGAGTGGCAACAATTCAAATGACTGTGTTGCCCAAAATGTTATTTCTATTTCAAACACTTCCCATAATAAGAAATTACCTTTTACAACTTGGAAAAAAGATATATCTAATTTCATCTGGCAAGAAAAAAAACCCAGAATCAAAACCGTAGTGATGCAAAACAAGAAAGAAAAAGGGGGGTTAGGTTTACTGAACCTTGAATTATATTATAATGTATGTACACTTCTCTGGATAAGAGAATGGATACTTTTGGATAATCACAAATTATTAGAACTGGAAGGAATAAAAATGAAACAAGGATGGCATGCATTTTTATGTTATCCCACCCCCCAAAAAACTAAAGAATTTAAGTTGCATTCAATTATGGAAACCCTACTCAAAGTGTGGAACTCCAACAAGAAACTTTTCTACACAAAAGTCCCTAGGTGGGCTTCTACACAAGAAGCCTTCCATAAACAAGAATTCCAAGGAGGTCAAAAATGGATTAAATATGATGACCTTGTAATTAACACAAGAGAGGAAATAAAAATTAAGACAAGAGAACAACTCGAACAATTGGAGATAATGGTAGACTGGTTTCATTATCTACCACTAAGAGAAGACTTCAAAAAAGACATAAAAAAGGAAGGAATGGAGATAGAATGGAAACAATTTGACAAAATAGTATTAGGAGGTGAAAAGGGATTTATTAAAAAAAAATTATAAACTACTTTTAAATAATTTGCTGAAGGAAGAAACCGTTAAAGAAACAGTGGTAAAATGGATGCAAAACATTGGCAGAGTAATACAATTAGAAATGTGGGAGCAGTCTTGGAAATATAATCAGAAATTTACCAGATGTAATACACTCAAAGAGAACTATCTAAAATTCTTTCACAGATGGTATTTAACACCTTCCAGACTATCTAAAATGAAAAAAACATTCGAATCCCAATTGCTGGAAATGTAAGAAGAATATCAGTACTATATATCAGGTACGGTGGCAATGTCCAGAGGTTAAAAAATATTGGGTAAATATACATAAAATAATGCAGGAAATCTTAGAAATAAATATCCCCCTACTACCAGAATTGTTTCTATTAAATATTGTGGATGTAATTCAAATTAAATTGACTCATAATCAGATTAGTATAATATTATATATGATCTCTGCAGCACGAATGGCCCTGGAAAAAAATTGGAGATCAAAGACTATACCCACAACAGAGGAATGGAAATTAAGAGTTTATGATTTATTAACAATGGACAAACTGACAATGTACATCGCAGGGAAAACAAACCAAGATTTTGAAAACAAATGGGGAAAAGTACAAACATATGGAAATTAAATGGGAAAAACATAATGTATAAAAATCGATACCTAACAAGGTACTTATACAGTGGTACCCCGGGTTACGAATATAATTCGTTCCGCGGCGCCGTTCGTAACCCGAAAGATTTCGCAACCCGAAAAAGCCATAGCCGCTAGCGCTGAAAGCCGTAATTTCGTGCGAAAAAGCGCCGAAAAGCACCAAAAAATTTTTCGTAAGCCGGAAAAAAAAACGTAACCCGAAACAGTTTTTTCCTATTTAATTTTTTCGTATCCCGGAAATTTCGTAACGCGGTGATTTCGTATCCCGGGGTACCACTGTAACTAAAAAATATAACTATTTACTCTTGTGAAAAGCACAAAGGATTGTGAATAAGTATGTAAGAGACAATTGGTTAATGGATTAAGTATACAAGCAAAATCAAATTATTTAGCGAAAAGAAAAATATAATTTCTTCTATTGTTTTTCTATCAGAGGCTTTTCAATTTTTTTGTATGTGATATACAATACATATATGATTATTGCTGTACAAATTTTTATGTATAAATTCTAATAAAAAAGGGGGGGGGGAGAAAAATGTTTCTCCTTTTTGGTTCTTTCAAATGTTTCTCCTTTTTTTCCCTTCCATGTGATTGTTTATTACTGTACTTTTTGCAACTTCTTCTGGAAGAACTCCCACCCATGCTGGTCTCTTTTTTACTTTAGCATATGCATTCATGAGATTCCACCCAGTAATTCCATTAACTTGTTAAAATCAGTTTTTCTGCAATCCAAGGTCTGTGTTTGACTATATTCTTCTTTGATGTGCCCCACAATTGTGAATTATAATATTATGTGGCCACTTCCCCCCCTAAAATACTGAATATTTTGATGCCAGTGACCAAATCCTCCCTATTGGTTAGGATCAATTCCAGGATTGCTGATCCCCTTGTTCCTTCTTCTACCTTTTGAAATAAGAAATTATCTATAAGGCATACCAGGAATTAGCTGGAGAGCATATGTTTACTAGAGTTAGTTTTCCAGCAGATATCAGGGTGATAGGAATACCCATGTAACTACTTCTTTCATTTTTGAAATTTTTGAGATTTGTTTCTGAAAAACATTGTCCACCACCACTTGTTATTATGGTGGCCTGTAGTATACTCCTACCATGTTGCTTTTAGTTTTTTTATCCATTTATTTTTATCCAAATGCTCTCAACTGGTCCACCTGGATCACTCTCATGGATTGAATTATTATGCTACTCCCCTTGCTTTTCTGCCACTTCTATTCTTTTTGAATAGGTTATATCCTTTAATTGTAATATTCCAATCATGGGAATAAACCCACTAATTCTCTGTAATGCCTATAAAGTCATATTTATCTTCCTGCACCAGGACTTTGAGTTCATCTTTTCTGTTCACCAAACTCTGTCCATTGTTGCATAGTCCTTTTTAAGCTTTGATTGTTCTCATCTATTAATTTATCATCAGATTTTTCCCCCCCTGTGGAATCCATTCTCTCCCTCAGCTTCTTCTCTAGAATTCAAATTGTTGCATTTAGAAATTGCTTTTGGGCTTGAGCTGTCATCTCCAACCCCTCAAGGATTAAGTTTAAAGCCATCTTGATCAGACTTGCTATCCTACTACCAAATGCATTCTTCTCAATCTTTGTTAGGTGCACCCTACCTGTAGCAAGTAGTCCTCTAACTGTGAAATGAAGATCATGTTCTCAAAAGCCATTTCTCTCCTGTCTCCTCCATCTACCCCACCACCCATTCACTTTTAGTATCTTCCTGTCCCTGTATAGTCATCTATCCTTCACTGGCAAAACTAATGAAAATACCATCTAACCCTCAAACTCTTTCAGCTTCTTGCCCAAAGCTTCATAATCCCAGTTGGTCTGCTCAAAGATGTTCTTAGCCATGCCATTGGTGCCCACATGGGATTCATAGAAAGAGAGACACTATTTCCCTGGGTAATTGGTTCAGTTACCACCAAGGAGTTCCTACTAATGTTCAGTCAATCTACCCTCCTGTCACTTAAAATCAATTTTAAACTAATTCAGATCTGTTTATCCTAGCTCCAGATTATATCGAATTGCCTTAATTCAGTTCCAGAAAAAGCTGCAGACATGCCATTATAGAAGACCTGCTTCTGGTAGAGAAGGAAACAGCAAGGGGTCATGTTTTTTTTTTTCTAGATCAACTTAGCCACCTCTACTTTTGGACTCCATGGGGATGTTGCTGTAGAGTTGTTCTGATGAAGGTTGATAGTTCAGAGTTTATCACTATATAACTGAAGTTGTATAGTTAATCTCTTCCAGAATTTCTTCATTCTTTATTAGTAGAAGATTGTGAAGGAATGGTGAAGGTGGATTTTTTTTAAAAAAAAAACTTAAATAGGGTTTTTATTATTATAATGTGTTTTATATCATAGCTACCACAAAGGACTAGGCCCTAAAGTATACTCTAAATATATTTTGATAAATATATAAATATAAATTTCTCTCTATATATACACACACATGCAAACATGCACAAAATATATTAATTTTTATATAAATATATGTATATATAAAGTAGTATGTACAGTGGACCCTTGTTATTTGCTGGGGTTTGGTTCCAAGATGCTCCGGGGATAACAAAATCCATGGGTGCTCAAGTCCCATTAAATATAATGACATAGCAAAATGGTGTCCCTTATAAAAATTGGAAAATCAAAGTTTGATATTTGAAATTTATACTTTTTTGAACATTTTCAAACCATGAATGCTTGAATCCGTGTATAAAAAAATCAGTGTATAAGAAGGGCCCACTGTAGTTGAGTTCCAGAAGTCATGCAAGTTCAGCCACAGAAATGTATTGCCAAACAAGAATAATTGCTTTGTCAGTTGAGTAAAATGGCGCATAGATTTTACTGTCAGCCAACCAAAGCTTTATCTCATGTGGATCATAGTTTCACTTTTGTTTAATGCAGAATTATAGCTTTAAAACTGCTGGTCAGTAATGCATTGCCTAACTAGTATTAAAAGTATATATGTGGTCATAGGCCCAAAACAGATGGGCCAAATAGAGTGGCTTCTGGTCACTTCAGGGATATTGCAGGCCCCCCAAATGACCGGAAGCTGCTCTGAGGTTGCCTAAAGTGACCTGAAATTCTGGCAAAAGGAGCAGATTTAATCTGTTCCTGCTGGTGGCCTGTTCAGGACCACAGTGGTGGTCTGCTTCAGGAGCAGGCCATCCAGTCGCCATGGTCCCAGAGCGATTGTGGCTGGAGTGACCAGAGATTGCTCCTTCCAGGCCATCTACTTTGGGCCATAGTTTCACATTTGTTTTATGCAGAACGTAGTTTTAAAACTGATGGTTATTAATTCATTGCATAACGTGTGTGTGTGTGTGTGTGTGTGTGTATCTCTTCCTCTCTCTGTATATATATTCAAAAAGTGTTGACTTGTCTGTATTAGCCAGATATAGTGTGAATTCTGCATAAGCAAACGTGGTTTGAGAGTTTGAGTCATGAAGTAGAAGATAATCACAAAGCAATAATACATTTTGAGATTCATCCTTCATCTCCTATAAATTAAACATGCATCATCCTGCTCCAAGTGAGTTATATTATTAAAAAGTGTTTAGTTAATGTCCAGAATGAAAGAAAACTGAACTGCCTGAAAGAAAACTGAATTGCCAGAAGTAATGTTTGCATTCCTGCTCCTTCTTGCAGTCTTCATTTGTCCTAAACCTGTTCTTGATCATTGACCATCTTTCCAGTGAAAATTTCTTACACTGAAGAAGATAGAGGGGGGAAGGGGAGAAGATCAAAAATCCATGATGCTACTTGAAATATCAGTTGGAGAATAATAATAATAATAATAATAATAATAATTTATTTGTGTTTCCCCACCTCTCCCAATTGGATCGAAGCGGGGTTACAGACTAATAAAATCACAGTACATATAATTAAAATTCTCTAACCAGTTATGAAGATTAAAGCCAACATATTAACTAATGGTTAAGAATAACCATACAATACATAATACAGTGCAATTGGGAATTAAGCAGCATTTCAATTCAGGGGCATGTCAGTCATTATCTTGTAATATATCTGGATATGCTTGACGAAAGAGTTTGGTTTTCACTGCTTTCCTGAATATCTCTAGTGAGGGCGCCAATCGGATGTGTTCAGGAAGGCTGTTCCACAGTCTCTGAGCCCTTATTGAAAAGGCTCTTTGTGAAGTGGAAGCATATTTGGGGTTCGTAGTTTCCAATAAATTCTTGCCTGATGTTCTAAGGGTGTGGGGCGGATTGTATGGGGAGAGGCGGTCCCACAAGTAACTTGGACCTGAGCCATATAGGGCTTTATAGCTCATAACCAACACCTTGTATTGTGCCCGGAAGCTAATAGGGAGCCAGTGAAGATCTTTCAAAATAGGTGTTATATGGTCAAACCTTGAAGAACCGGTGGCCAGTCTGGCTGCCATATTTTGTACTAATTGAAGCTTCCAAACTTGGTACAAGGGTAGCCCCATGTAGAGCGCATTACAGAAGTCTAGACGAGAGGTTACCAGTGCGTGTACCACTGTTTCAAGGTCCCTTCAGTCCAGGTAGGGTCTCAGTCGGCGTATCAACCGAAGTTGATAGCAAGCACTTCTGGTCGTCGCATCTTCTTGAGATGACAACTACAGGGACGAGTCCAGAAGTACTCCTAGACTGCGAACTTTGTCCTTCAGGGGAAGTGTGACCCCATCAAGGACGGGTTGACAAATTTTCTTCCTTGAACCTTGGTTTAGGCAAATATTTATAAGAACACTTGTTAACATATAGTGTGCCCGCGCTATAGGCAGGCACCCCATATGCAACTTCTTGCTTATACAGAAGCCGCGTGATGGGAGAGTAAATGGTGTGCGTGCCACGGCACACACACCTTCCCACACCGCGAGCATGAGCCCCATTCAATCAAATGGGACTCAATCTTACACATTTTTTGGCTTACATGGGGATGGGGTCCAGAACGGATCCCCCGCGTAAGCCAAGGGACCTCTGTACTTTTATATACAATTACCTGAGAATACTTCAAATTTAACTCAGTAGGCCTTAGCTCTGAATAGACAGTATTGCACTGATGATATAATAAAGCTAGTTAAAATGCTAAAGATGATTTACACATAACATAGGTGATTTTAGGGGCAAAACAGTTGGGCAGGAAGGGGGGGCTTGAACTCACCCCTTTAAAAGATGGATTTGGCCTGCGGCAACCACATGCCATGGCCCCAATCTCCCTTGAACACCATTCAGAAAGGAGCAGCAAAGATCCGCTCCTTTGGGGGCCATGGAAAAGCCAGTTTTTGTAGCTGTGCCGGAATCCCATGGCAGCTACAAGACGCTCCAGCAGTGTGCGGCATCTAAATGCCAAGCCACCAGAGTGTCTTGAAGCCGCCCATTTTCCAGGTGGCTTCAGGGAGTCATCAGAGTGTGTGGTATGTAAATGCCGCATTCAGATGGTGCCCTGAAAGTGTCTTTTAAGGGCCATCTGTTCCGGTCCTTAGCCAGATGATGGCAAATTATTTTTTTTCAAGAACAAGCACTGACATAGCTCTTCCTTACCCCTGAGTGTTTATCAACTCACTGATCATAGCAATCTTTGGATTATTCTAGCAATGATATATCATGAAATATTACTTCATAAATGTACAATTATTTCATAAATATACATTGCTTAATATTTTACTGAATCCTTAAGAAGAACATGATAGGTGAAATAGCCACCAGTAGATGTTCTATTTACAGGCAAGTGTCATGGAACAATAAATCACAGCTTTATAAAGGAGTTGTAATCATACACTTGGAACCAATTTCACTTAGTGAAGACAAAAAAAACCAGGATGTTGACAGATGGTAAATTCAAATTCTGTAAATATGTCAACAAAATAATCAAATGTTGAAAGACAAAGGAACATGAGGAAAATAAAGTTAATTCTCTGGGGCCCTGTGGTATAGACTGCACCATCTGTACTATTAATTTGTGCTGAAATACCTATGACCCACACATTTGATGTAACATATTCATGATCAGCTAACACAAAAGTATAACAAAACATAGACACTTATGCTATTATCTTGAAAGTCATGCTCACAGTTGAAATCACCTTTATCTCCAGATTGAAGGAGTAATAAATAGAGGAAATGAAGACAGTTGGTGCTTTAAAAAAACCCAAAAAACAAACTTCCAAAGTCTCTATTCATATTTAATTTTACAAATTTGTGAATTGTAGATCAAGGATGTGATGATGAACATGCATCTTATAATGAAGAGCCAGAAGCCACCCTTTGTCTTTCACCTTTTGGTCTTGCAACAGGCTTTCATGTTTTACAGAGTTCAGAGCTACACATAAATGTTATAATAAAATTTGTTCAAAATATATAAACAAATTTGTAACCAAGCATATGAATTGCATAAATGTTTTTACTAAGGATGAATAGAATATTATCAATTATCCACTTCCCAATTGACAAATATGATTTCTGACAGTTGAAAATTCCTATGGGGAAGAATAATACAGCAGAAAGAATTATACACAAATTTCTCCCTGATATTAAAATGTTCCAAAGTTTTCTGAGGTAGTTATTCTGCAGAGAAATACATAGGGATTATGTATTTAAAGGCCTTTAAAGCCCTACATGGCTTGGGTCCAGAATACTTAAGGGAACACCTTCTTCCGTACTGTCTGTCCTCCACACTGAGGTCCTCAAGTCTGAACTTCCTTCAGCCAAAAATAGCTAGGCTAACGTCTGTCACTCAAAGGGCCTTCTCTACTGCTGCACCGAAATTGTGGAACGACCTGCTGGAAGAGATTCACCATATCTCCACTCTTACAGAGTTCAAAAAGGCTCTTAAGACAGATCTCTTCCAGCAGGCATTCCCAACCTAGCCAATAAACTCCAGCTTCCTCCCTTGTGTATGTTCATGAATATGATCCCAATTTTCTGATGTATGTCTCCCTGCCCACCAAATTGTTTTTAATTCTAACCTAATGCTGTATTGCATTTTATTGTTTTTAAACTCTGTTTAATTCTAGTTTTAATATTGGGGAGGAGGTTGGGAAGGGACCGTTTAATATTTTATTGTAATGTATTTTTACTGTTGTAACCTGCCCAGATTCCTAGTGATTGGGCGGGCTATAAATAAATAATTTATTATTTATTTATTTTATTATTGCTTTTTACATGTTTTACTTGGATAAATTTATTTTCTCCTGAAGTGGGGGAAAAATATGGTATTTATTTGCCCCTGACTATGAAGAGAAAATAAATAGAACACTAACATATCTAGCGCTTAGTGTAAGATGGTGCCAGTTCCATTTGAGTTTAAAATATTGGTTGGAAGAGAATCAAATTACAGTGGGGCCTCTCCTTATGCGGGGGTTCTGTTCTGGACCCCCCCCCCTTGCATAAGGGAAAAATGCATGTATGCTTGTGCCCCATAGGAAACAATGGGGTGCATGCACAAGGTGGTGACGTGGTGGTGACGCAAGGTCTCACATACCATTGTTTTTATCATCATGTGGCTTCCGTGTATGGTGTGGGTGCACTGTACCACAAATCATCAAATTTATCTGGGTGTTTCTACACATGAAAAAATATCCCAGAACTGAAGCCAAGCCTTGTCTGCACAGGCCAAAAGGCGCATTCCTGCCTCCCATTCTGGTGGCATTCTGTTTGGATGATGCACATCCCAAGCCCCAGTAGGCATTCTGTACGATGTTGTTTGGCCCATTCCACACTAGAACTGGGAGTTAACAAGCTTAAAATTGAGTTTAAAAATCTGGAATGCTGTCTGCATGGATAACATGTGACTGTCACTCAGTGTCTCGTTCTGACCTCAGAAGCAAGTTGCCCACGGCAGCAGTAAATGTGCCGGGCGACTCAGTGGAAGACTCTATAGACATAGCATGCCACAGCATGAGAATAGAGGCTGAGCTAATGGGGGGAGGTTGGGGCACTTGTAGAGTCAGGACACTTCAGGCTACCCCTGGAGTATCCTGGCCAGTGCAGACAAGAGCTAGGATAGAGGCTATAGTACAGAACACAGTACAATACTACATATATAACATTAGAAAAAATAAAGTTATAACATTCAAATCTGATCCTATCTATTGCTGACCCCTAAGATTTCTTTGCAACAATCAAGTGTTTTTGTTCTAGTCCAGCCAACCCCTTTCATTTAGTGACAGGAAAGTCATAATTGCTCCAGTAGCATTTATAGCTGTATCTGCACTGCAGAAATAATCCAGTTTGACACTACTGTAACTGCCATGACTCAGTGCTATGGAATTCTGGCAACTGGAGTTTTGTGAGACATTTACCCTTCTCTGTCTGAGAGTTCTGGTGCCACAACAAACTATAATTCCCAAGATTCCATAGGATTATGCCTTGGTAGTTAAAGTGGTGTCAAACTAGATTCTGCAGTGTGGATGGAGGTTATATTTGACCTAATGGTAGATAACATTTTTTACTAGTATAAAGGATAAATGGTAAGGGAGGGGAGGGGGGTAAATGGAATCCACTATACACTTTCATGTCTGCATTTCTAAACCCTGCATTCTGGATATACAAAAGAGACCTGTTGAAAGAGGAACTGTTGAATAGGGGGTCCCAAGAGAGTAGCAGTTTGCTGCAATTCTGTTATAGATAAAACTGAAAATATTTTTGCAAACTTCATAGAAATGACTGAAAGCTTTGAAATATGTTGCAAATCCAAGCCTTTCTATATAAGATTTGCCACAAGAAATGTTTTAATGATATGCAGCGTAGGCATAGGAATACAATGCAATAAAGAAAGAAGTATGTTGGATTTGTTTAGCATTACCTGTCTTGCCAGTAACGTTTTATCAGTGTTTATATATGTTGAATGCGCCTTAGTTAAAAGAAATTTTTATATCTTATTTTCTATCCTGTGCATATGTACAAAACCATTTTGTATTATGTTTGGGAGCTGCCCACGCAAAGACTCTTCCTAAGTGCAAATGTGACAGATAATGTTAAATGTTGCATCTTTTTGCACCAATTTCTCACCTGTAAAATTCTTCAATTTCTAATACAGAAGGAATTTTACTATATAATGTTTTTATGTCTTTAAGTATAAATCCCTCCTGTATTCTAGTGAGTACTTCATTATTCAAAAACTTTATACATTTTGGCATGCTTGCTGAAGATCAGTTTTGTATATGTAGAGCTGTTTTTGTTTTTTGGCTTTAGATAATGATCTTTGGCGCATTACAGACCGCCCCTTTGTGGTGCTTTCCCCGATCTATCAGGGCCTTAGCTGCCAGACCAGCAGCCTCCGAGGCCCCGATCTGCCGCTTTCCAGGCTGCGGGGAAGCGGCAAAAGACCGCTTCCCCACAGCCTGGAAAGGGGTGTCCTTGGGGCTTGGCCCCTTTCTCCTTTGCGTCGCTGGCACAGCCGTTTGAAGGCTGTGCTCAGCGACGCAAACCAGGAAGGAGCTCCAAAACAGAGCTCCTTCCTGCTCCGCGCAAAGGGCGCACTAAGTGCCCTAGTGCGGAGCGACAACGTCATGTTCACGCCGCCCCATATAGAGGCGGTGCGGTTGTGACGTCGTCAAGGCGGCCCCCATGTGGAAGGGGCGCCGCCCTTTTGTACGGACTCAGTTAGGGGCGTCCGGAAGTGACGCTCCTTTTTAACCCTAGTACGGACTGAGTCCGTACTTAAAGGCCTGTTTGTAACGGGCCTTTCTGTGCCATATGTTTTAAAGATTGCATAAAAATCACCACATTTCTTTCACATTAAATGCAGGCACCTATAATTCTGCATTTTATTAAGGAATGGACCACAGACTGGTATAAGAGAAAAATGTCCTTTTCAAAATAATAAAAAAAAAATAGTTAAAATTAACCAAGAAGAGACTATTTTACAGAAGAAGTAAAGAAGAGGCTATTTTATACGTGCTGTTTCTGGCTCTGGTACCAGAACTTATTCACATGAGAGACCGATCAAAATGTGCCAGTTTGAACACATTTGTAACTTCAAAGATATATTGCTTACATGAGATGCCTATACCATCAGTCCCTAATGATTATAATTGTCTTATGTCCTGAACATGGTACATCTTATATCATGAATATAGTACATCTGTTCATGAAAGCAAAGCATGATGCTAATTGCATCGTCTTCACCTCTAGGGACCTTGTTCATGTGCCACACTTTAGAATGGTTTACTCAGTCTTATTATTGCCTAAAGGTTACCTGGAATGGAATACTGAGGTTCCTTTCAGAGACTTAATCAAAAGCTAATTTTCACATTATTCATCTGTTACTCATAACAGAGATGTAAAAAAATCTCACTACTCCTGAGATTTTTCTCAAATTTGGCCATGTTGAAATGTGAGCATTTGTGCCAGCTGTCTCAGTTTTGGCACAAGACAGAGATGCCTAAGGGTTTTTTAAAATTATCTTCTCTGTAATTTGTCCATTGTAAATCTAAATGCAGTGCAAATTACACAAAACCTGTCACTGATAGTAGTAATAACTTCTTAAAAGTTAATGTTGGGATGTTGCTATAGGAGGGCTCCAAAGTTAGAGTATGCAAAATATACTAAATGTGCTAAAATGCTTATTCTAATTTTTTTGCCCAAATAAAATAAAATAGTTAAATCTTGTAACCCACTGCCCAGTATATTTTGAATTTGAGTCATCCTGGCATGGTTTATGAGAAAAATTGAAATTTTTCATCTCACCACAAACTACAAGATTTGCCTATTTTATTTTATTTGGGCAAAATAATAGGCAAATCTTGTAGTTTGTGGGGAGGTGAAAAATTTCCATTTTTCTCATGAACCATGCCAGGATGGCTTTTATTCAAAATATACTGGGCAATGGGCACACATCCCAACAGTTCTGGAATGGCATGAAAATGAATGATAGATATGGTGTCGTTTCAAAGAAAAATATTAATCTTTTGTGGGGTTTACGGACTATATGGCCATGTTCTAGAAGAGTTTTCTTCCTGATGTTTCGCCAGCATCTGTGGCTGGCATCTTCATGCTCAAAAGGCTGGATCGGGGCAGTGGTGTGAGGTTGCTGCGGCCCCAATCCACCTAGGAAAGGGGCAGTATCCCACTGTCCCTTAGGGATCAAGGCCTTTTTGCACCCTTAAGGAGCAGCTTCTTTTTGCACCCTCAAAAGGGCATCATAGCCATATTGCCATGGCTCTATGGCACTCCTTTCGCACTTCATTATATATGTTGATGTGGCTCTATGGTAGTCCTTTGATGCTGCATTGTATAGATGAAGTGCCGGATGCATGCCTTGACACCACATGCCATGTGAAGTGGCACATGGTATCTGGGTGCCCTGGGAGGTGGAGTCAGGCGTGCATTAGTGATTGGAGAAACCCATATTTTTCTCCTCGGTCAGAGAAACCTTGAGGAGAATTTTTT
>NC_056522.1:234521023-234591372 GCF_019175285.1 Sceloporus undulatus
TAGCTTTTCTTATGCAAAATACCCAAATGCTGGAGGTCGAATTTGTCAGCTCAAAATTTCTCTCTTCCCTTCATTTTGAAATTATTAAAAATAAAATTCTTACTCATTGATCGAGAATTACTCAGAATTTCTCCTCTCTAACATGTTATAGAATTTGTCGAAACTGACATTTTTCTCCTAATTTTCGAATTTTGGAGAATATTCTTTACATCCCTAGCGTGCATCGTGACGACGCTACACCACAACTCTACCCCCCTCCATGGTAGGATATTGCCCCTTTCCTAGCTTGATCAGGGCCATGGCAACCTCATGCCACTGCTCTGATCCAGCCTTTTGTGGACACAAAAAGGAGCCTCAAAAAGCAGCTCCTTTTTGCACCCTCAAAAGGGTGCCATAGCCACATTGTTGCAGCTCTATGATACTCCTTTGTTGCTGCATTGTATAGATGCAGTGCCGCATGCGCACCATGACACCGCATGCTGTGTGGAGTGGCACACGGCATCAGGGCGGAGTCGTACAGCCCCTCAGTCACAGTAAACAACTTTTTCCTGCATGCAAAAAAAAAGTTTCTTGCACAGAAATTGCTTTTTTCTACACAAGCTATCATGAGTACATTTTGTGCAGAAGAAGTCCAGAACTGCATAGAATCTCATCAGTCTAGGATTCTTCTTTTTAGAGTTTTTTTGATAGTCCAAAAAAAAAAAGTTTTTCACACATATTTTTGAATATTTTCTATTTTTGTTTATCCCTATTTGGTACTAAAAATGAAATGGCTGAAATCCATATCCAAATGCAGAATAAGAGGTAGTTCATTTAAGAAAGTAGTGAACATAGTTTTTCATTCCCAGAATTGAACCCAACTTCACTGTGTATCACATTTGAATTCTCAGTAAGCTGAAGTGAATTCAATTGATTGTGAATTAATTAACACTCCAAAGAAGATGACTTTTCGTGAGATAATTAATCTTAGTGCAAGATGATAAGCAGCACAGCATAAACGAGGCAGATTTTCTAGATGTGCTTTTTTTTGTTTAGTCTTGGTTGACAGTTTTTTTTTCCTTGTTATTAAAGTTATCAATTGCTCTATTCAATTATTTATTTGGCATACTTTGGATCAGATTTTCTTATTACTATCCATTAGTTCTCCATTGCCATAGGCAACTGACATGCTGCTACTAATTTCAGTTTATTAACTGCATCCAGTGTTTCAATAACCAGATGGCTACAGATCTCCTTTAGATGAAACAAAGGGGGAAAAAGACATTTTTATTGTTGTCTGAAACTTTTTGCACAAATTAAATACTTATTCTATGTTCTTTTTTCTGAAGTCTTAAGTAGTGACACATATCTATCAGTTAAGGCAGAATAAATACTACTTTCTTGTATGACTAGAATAAGCCATTATGCTCTTGAAGGAGCTAATTTTATTCTTAGTGTAAGAGTATGAGTTTCTGATCAATCACCAAAGGGTTTCATTGGCCTGTTACAGACTGCCAAAATAAAGCTGCTTTGGGTCTCTTTAGAGATATGCTATTTAAATGATGCATGGGTCCTAAGAATCCGGAAGCTGCACCAAAGCTGCCCTCCAGTGCTTAGGAATGGAGTGTGGCTTTGGGGCGACCTCCGGACTCTTAGGACCCATGCATCATTTAAATAGCATATCACCAAAGAGACCCGAAGCAGCTTTATTTTGGCAGTCTGTATCAGGCCATTGTCTGTCATTTCCTTCTAGAGTTCCAAATACATCATGCCACCATTATTGCATCACTTGATCTGAATTCCTCTTATTTTTTTTCCTTGTTTTTAAATACTATTCTTTGAATAAAATAAAAGGGGATACACCATTGTATCCCATGAAGTAGATACAGAAAAGTGTCTGCAGTAATACATTCCTAGGAATCATTCCCAGACTATTAATTTTTCAGCCTTCAATGAAGTCATCTGGGTTATATCTCTGTATCATTCATTTTATCAGACAGACTGTGATGAGTGTTTAAAAATGGCATTTGAATATTCAACAGATAGAGGGCTAAACTCCCATATTTTGGACTAGGAAATGGGTTTCTCCATCACATTTTAGCCTAGCCATCAGACAGAAAGAGGGGAGATTTATAAGTAGTAACTTTTCTTCTCTTTTCTGAGACTTTCTGCAAGGAAGAGA
Organism: Sceloporus undulatus; assembly: GCF_019175285.1. Taxonomy (NCBI): domain Eukaryota; kingdom Metazoa; phylum Chordata; class Lepidosauria; order Squamata; family Phrynosomatidae; genus Sceloporus; species Sceloporus undulatus. The sequence goes on from NC_056522.1 coordinate 234,523,185, forward strand.
AAAGGTCTTGCATGTTCACTGGGGTTAGGGGAACAGGGCCCATGTGAAAAAAACTGCAAATGAAAAAGCACTCTTTTTTTTTACATGAAAGAATCACCTCTCTAGAAATTTCTAAATGCTCCAGCAAAACTCTATGATCAACCCTGGTGGACATTGACCAAAAAGTCATGTTGAGGACTTAGGGCTCAAACAGCTGGGGCTAAAGGAGTGGCCAGTGTCCACTCCCACCCTGATAACTCCAGGATTGCCGCATGACCACAGCAACCAGATTCTGTTATCGCAAGGGTGCCTGCAAATAAGCTGCAAAAAGGATATGATTGATATGTTGTAAGAAACTGCTCCTTTCATGGCTGGTTTGGGCCACGTTCACCACCTCAGAACAATGCAGGGGCATGTGTCATGTGCATGCCCTGCCACCAGATTAGCCTGATGGCAGCCCTTTTAAATGGTCTGTTTGAGGCCCTAGAGAGAGGATATATTAATCATATCCATCAATAATCAAATCTGCAAAAGTCAAAGCTGCAAACATGGAGAGCCTTTGTCATGCTCCCGGTGCAGAACGAAAGTGGGTGGGATGGGAACAGAATGGGAGCTATCACCCATTTTATCACATGCCAGAATGCCGCCGGGTGTTCCCATTCTGTTCCGGTCCATCCCAGAGTAGGCGATTTTTAGGAACTGTTCAGAAGTGTTCCTGAAAATCGCCTCCTCTGGGACAGAAATGGAATGGGAACATCCAGCGGCAGTGGTGGTGTTCTGGCCTGTGATAAAATGGCTGATAGCCCCCATTCTGTTCCCATCCTGCCCTCTTTCGTTCTGCACTGGGAGCATCCCAAGGGGCTGTGCAATAAGCTTCTGTACTTCTAGTACTTGCTTTTTAAACCAAGTTGACCTTCTCTCTAGGGTAGGGACTGTGCACATCCATTGGAGATGGGTGTGCTTTTGAGGGGGCATCCTAATCAATAATAATAATCCTATTGTGATTTGAGAGGGCTTACCATAGACAGGATGAAAGATAAGCTTTTTTCAGCTATGACATCCATGATGCAGGCATCTATTAATATTCAGCAAAAGCTTTTATTTATTTATTTTACACCAGTGGCTCATCCTAGTCTTTGTAAATCTCTTCAGAAGGCTTAGAGTGGATCTACCTCACATCCAGCACATCCCATCTCTAATATCAATGCTGATTTCCAAGAACTATACTTATTTCACACAATTATCTAGAAATGTTGAGTCCTAATCATAGAATGCTGGTGTTTCTGTGTAGACAATGTTCATATAATATATTTTATTTTTTAGCTTCTATAATTAATGAAATGATTTCAAATCTCAAGCAGAATTTTCAGCCAAGTACAGTCTGGATCAATTTGTATCTTGACAGTTCCCACAGTTTCATTGCTGACAACATGTTTTTAAGTGAAAATATTTTGGATCTGGAAGAGGGGAATTTTATAAATCTGGGACCAGGATGTTTTTTTCTATGAGCCAATCAATGGATTTGGATTTTTTTGGTGCATTATTTTGGTGGCTGTGACCAAACAACGTTTGCAGCTCTCACCATGTTCCTGCAGAATTGTTCCATATATCTTATATTTTGTATTCCAGGGCAATTCAAAGTTTATCGCCATTGCTTGTCCCTCTTCTGAGAGTAATATAAAGAAAAATCAATCAACCATGCTGTGACAGCTGGAACTCTCACATTAGATCTCTCAGATCAAACTGTGTCTCTCAGACCCATCACACTGGTTCCAAATTATGTGACGACCACCTGGTTCCACAGGATTCTTCTCTTGCCTGATCCTAAGTCATTTGAGGCTTCTTTCCCCTCAAAGACTTGGTCCCTCCACTGACTTAAGTGTATCTGCTATTAACATATATACTCAACTATAAGTCAATATCATGCATAGGGCGAGGGCAAGTTTTGGGGCCAAATTTATGGATTTTTATATGACCCATGGATGTTTTGATGTTGTCTATAAATCATCTCAGGCTACTCCTTAGTGAACACAAAGAACATAACTTTTATTTACATGCAGAATTTATGATAGTAGCTTTCTTAGTAGGTGGTTCTCAAGCTTATTGTTACAGTGTGTGTGTGTGTGTGTATTACTTTGGTTGTTACAAATTTACTATTTTCAAGTTCCCTGACTGACTTGTTTGTCACAGAACACAGTCATCTAATAACACTGGGCTGCCCTTGTCCTTTTAAAATTTCTTTTTTCTGATATGGGAGTCTTATTCCCATTCAGGCTGAACCTTTAGTCCCGACTGCAATTTTGGCAGTCCTAAAACACCCTTCTGCCTCAGAAGGATTGACAAACTCAACAGCCTCTTAAGAGCTCTTCTTCCTTTTATTGCCATGCATCAGGCAGGCCCCCACCTTTTTGCCAGCCTGTGCCTGATTGGCTACTCTGAACATTCAACTTGCCAGTGTCTCTCCACACATACATTGAGACATCATGGGCTCCTCTGGCTCAACTCTACTGGCTATCCATAGATTTGGGTGGGAAACATGTGGAACACAGGCTTTATGCGCTCCATGGTCATTTTAAGAGGGGGCCAGGATAAAGGTTTCTTCCAGAGCCTCTCCCTCATGTCCTCTCCACCACATTATATAAACACGCCAGGCCACTTTAGGCCCATAAGAGGTCTTTTCAAGCAGGAAGTGAACAGGACAGGACCTTTCTTCACTTCTTGTTTTTCAAAAAAATCTTAATGGTCCAAGAAATCCCCAGAACGTGGTGAAAATGCCTCCTATTCCCCCAGAGGATTTTTGGGGAGAAAATATATATTATCTTTCAGCAGGAGTATAGTGGGGATGTGGCCCTTCAGGGTTTTCTGGGGGGTTAATGTGGCCTCCTAAACTTCTACATATGGTCATTCCTGCCTTAGGCTGCATCCACACTGCAGAAATAATGTGGTTTGATGCCACTTTAACTGCCATGGCTGAATCCTATGAAATTCTGGTAAGTGTAATTTGTTTTCCTCGCCAGAGCTCTCTGAGACAAATGGCTCTTTCACAAAACTACAGTCCCCAGAATTACATAGCATTGAGCCATGGCAGCTAAACTGGTGCCAGCCTGGATTATTTTTGCAATGAGATTGCAGCCCTTAGATAGAGACTATTTTGTTACAATATACATGAATTTTGTTATCCTATTTTTGTTATCATACACATGAATTTTCCTAAGGAAAGTGAATATGTAGCAGAGGATCCTTAAGCACATTGGAGATGTTCTCGTCATCCTTTCATGTCTATCTGCAGCCTCACATCCCTCTCCAGTCTTGCAAATTTACATAGTACACTATTTGGGTTGAAGCTCCAAAAGTTTTTGATTTTAGAGCATTTTGGATTTCAGAATTTCAGATAAGACAGACTCAACCTGTACTTTTAGCTGTTTTCCCTCTGTAGTCAAACATGACAAAATATTAAGGCGGATTTTGCTACAAAATAGCACTTAGTTGTATGTCTAAAGAACGTGTTTTCTACATGGAAAATTCATTTCCTGAACAGGAAGCACTTTTTCTGAGCAGAAAACATGACTTTTGTGCAAAAACTGTGTTTTTTTCTGCACAGAAGAATCCTCTGGTACACATCAGGATATTCAAATACAGGGAGAAAACTGTTCAAATGTCTTTTTGCTCTATTAGACTTCTGATGGCATTTTCCAGCTGCCAGGAAACTTTTTTTTTCATCTGGGAAATTGACAATAGGGAATATATTCTTCCTCCCCAAATATTTAGGCTACTGCTCATGCCCTCTAGAATTTGTTGGACAGTTTTCCTTGCAAAAATATGTGAGTTCTAGCAAGACCATATTGTGTTAACTCAGAAATAATGAAGGATCTCCCCATCCCTCATGTTAAAAATCATAGAATGCTTTCCTGAGGGTGGATCTGTATTGTAGAAATAATTCAGTTTGGCACAAGTGCTGTAGCTCTATCCTATGGAGTCATGGTATCTGTAGTTTTACATAGCCTTTTCTGCCAAAGAGTGCTGTGCCTCACCAAACTACAAATCTCAGGATTCTGTAGGATGGAGCCATGGGAGTTAAAATGGTGTAAAACTGCATTATTTCTACAGTGTAGATTCACCCAGAGTCATTACAAAATCTCAATAGTGTCTGCCACCCCACCGCCCAAACTCTTGCAGTTTCCTAAGACCTTCTCTTCTATATCTCAGTCATAAACCACTCTTTGCCAATAACTCCTGCTCCTCTTTATCATGATAGTTTGAGACATGTGACTATTGTTTTTCAAAAGAGGAGAAGAGGTTTCAGAGAAGAAAGTCAGAAGAGTGTTAATTTTGCAGTTCAATTCAAACAAGCCAAATAAAATTTAAACATTTCCAAAAAACCTAGATTCTGATTACCATATTCTTTTTAAATATATTTTTATTAGTTTCAAGCCTAAAATTTACACACTGTGTCCATAGTTAACAAGTGAATAATCAACTTCCAGTAAATACTTCCTACCTTCATAAAAACTGTGCTACTACATAACATAATCTGGCTTTCATTTCCATCAGCTCTTTTCACCCTCTTTCCTATCAGTCAGCCTGTACCTCTATCACAAATATTCTACAATTATGTAACACAAATGTCAGTAGATTTCTATTAACTGTTTGTTTATTTGACAATTAATGCTCTAAATCAATTTTACCTTTCACATTACATTATATTTACATTGCATTGCCAGTTTATTATTTTGTTATTTTCTAAAGTCAAGGTGCACTATAAACATTATTTAAAGTTCTATACAGATGGCATGAGGCTTTGGTGGTGGAGTGATTTAAAAGTCCCTCTTTATCCTTTGCATTAGATTGTGGTCATGGTTTCTAGAATTTTCACAAGGAATATTAATTGCCATTTCATCTGAGCTATGTATTATTTGAAAACAAAAGAGATATGTTGTATGACACTATGTCTTTTTTCACAATAGTTGTTAAGAAGTAGAAAGCTTCTTGGTATGATAGAATATGTTCCAAACTGAGTCCTCTTAGCTTTTATGGTTTGGAAAATGTATGTGCTTTTGTCATTTTCTTTTTCCTCATATTTTGCAAAACTAATGTGTTTTGTTCAGAAACAATGCATCACCGTAGCAACCCCAGCAGAAAGGTTATTCTGAAAAACATACAATAAAGGACTTTCTTTTTAAAAAAGTAAAACAGGACCATATTTCATCAGATAAGTCTTATTGTGAATGGCACATTAATATTTTCCTCGAGTCTTTAATAAATAATAGATGGTTATTTGAGTGCTTTGACTGGAAATATTTATCTTGTGAAATCTTTTCCATGGTTGTCTTTTTATAATAACCTCTTTATTTTTATATTGTATACTTGTTTACAGTTCCTCCAAGCAAATAATGTTAGGAATGCCTTGTAAAAGATTGTTATGACAGTAGTAACACTGGAAAGCTCTCCTTTTACCCCACTCTATTTAGAAATAGGAAATGTAGGGGAGTTTGAAAAGCAAGTCTATGGCGCTGTACAGACCAGTGATTTGTGCCAGCCTGCACACATACTAGGGTTGCCTCAGGGCGTCTTTTCCAGACACCCCGCAACCCTTGTACACATGGGCGCCGGAAGGAGCTCCGAAACGCTATGAAGTCAATGAAGAAAAGGTGGCAGATTTGTCTAGCAGCAAGCATACATGCAGAGAAGCAAGAAGTCAGCATGATCTTTAATTTTCATCTACAGGTCAAGTTATGTCAAGTGCTCAACAGAATGGGCACAATATTGGACAAAGTAGATGATGAAGGTAAACCAAAGTTACAAGAGCACATAGAGGAAGTGGTAGAAAATTAGAGCTCTTGTGTCAGAGTAGCATAAAGGGGGCATAAGCCACAGAGAAGCAAAACCAAAGCAGGCAAGGAACAAAGAATGGATTTGAGGTAGAAAGATTTTAAACACACACATACAGAGTGCACATTCACTGACTCACATCTTTCTTTTCAAGATAATTTAATTTGAAAACATATTTAACCATATAGTTTCTTAATATTATTTGTAAATAATAATAATAATAATAATAATAATAATAATAAATAGTTTATTTATATCCCGCTTTTCCAATTTTTGATCAAAGCGGTGTACAAGTTTAAGTAAAAAAACTTCAAGATAAAAACAATTAAAACGGTATCTAAAAACAGTCACAATAACAATAAAGCAACAGGTTCAGCTGAGTGGGGAAATCCATAAACATCACAAGGTAGTCAAACCGAGGGGGTGAAACATGAAGTAACATCTCATGGGGGGAAGGCTTGAGAAAAGAAGAAGGTCTTAAGGTTCTTCTTAAAAGTATGTAAAGATGTGGTGGAGCGGAGCTCATCTGGAAGATTATTCCATAATCTTGGGGCCGAGATGGAAAAGGCCCGTTGCGAGGTCCTTGCATAATGTGCAGATGGGACCTCTAGCAGATTCTTCCCTGCTGACCTGAGTGAGCGGGGCGGATTATATGGGGAGAGGCAGTCCTCCAAGTACCCTGGGCCCAGGCCATTAAGGGCTTTATAGGTCATAACCAACACCTTGTATTGAGCCCGGAAGCATGAACACGTCCCTTCCCACCTGTCTGTCTCAGGCCCAAATTAAGTTTTAAATGCATCTCTTCCTTTTACATTCACTGCTAAAAAGTTCACCTCATTTTAATAAATATGCAGGTCTCCCCTCCCCCAGTTTCAAGTTTTAATTTTTTATATGGTCTCAGATATATTGAAAGACAGGGTGCTATAGTGGTTTGAGCATTGAACTGTGATTCTGGAGACCAGGATTCAAATTCTCACTCAGCTATGGAAACCCTCTGGGTGACCTTGAGCAAGTCACAACCTCTCAACTTTAGAGGAAGGCAAAGGCAAACCCTAGATCAAAAAATGTTGCCAAGAAAACCCCATTATAGGTTCAATGTAGAGAAAGCACACAACAGGAAGGAAACATTACATACAAAAACATTCTGTATAATATGTAAAAGAAGAGTTAATAACCTGTGGTAACAGTCTCTGCTCCCCAGCCTACATAAATGTCCCTCCATACTCAGAGCACCACCTTGACAAACTGCAGGCCTGTGACTAACAGCACCATATATACATATATTCTGCTTAATGATTTTTACCACTTTTGCCTGATGACACCATTGGCAGTGGAGCTTTGAAAGCTTGAGACATATATTTCTGTGTATATTTGTTGGCTCAATAAAGATATCACAGTTTTATGGAGTTTGGGTTTTGTTGTACTCTGCTATATGGCCAACACAGCCACCCCTGGATATGTTTTCCATCTACAGTTATTTATTTTTGTTGCAATGCTGCAGGCATGATTCACAGCAGATATAGAATAAATATTTAAGCAAAACAAAATTACAGGTCTTAAGAATTCAAAAATGTGCACTTATTTGTTAAAAAACCCCAACAACCCTGAAGTAATAATTTAGGCAATCGCTTAAACTGTAGTGTAAAACAAAAATCCCCTGGTTTCCAGTAAACTGATGACTGTGTTCACACATGGATATACCTCACTTGACTTTTTCATTATTTGATTACTGTATCCTTGATTGCTCAGAGCTGGATGCATGAATTGAGTTGGAAAGCATCATGCTGAGGTATATGTATGAAAGTCCTACCTGTGGAATTCTATCTGGTACTTATTCCAGGAGGCAAGTTACTACTTTCATTCATCCAGTGAATATAAACTGTCCCTCATTTCTCTGTGTGTCACTGGGGATACTCACCTTTATTTCTTCCTTCTTGTCTTACAGGTTTTTCATTATTCTTACACGGCTTCATATGTGATATACAACATGCATACAAGGTAAGATAATGTTATATGGAGGCTGTTCTGTACTGTGTAATGTTGCAAATGTGATCAAGTGAAATGTTTGCCTTTTTTCAAGGGAAGTTTTGGAGTTAAACCCTCCGGAAGTAGAGGATTCAGTTTTACAGTATGCAGCATGGGGTGTACAAGGCCAGCAACTGGTAAGAACAGCTATTTCCATGTTCACTTTATCCACAACACTACTTTAAAGAGTTTGCTAAATGGGAATAAAATCTAGAAAAGAATGCTTATTGTATGGTTTTCAAGAATATGTTCCATTGTCTTTTCCCTCTAGTTATTTATACATTCTAATTCACTTCATATTCCTTTGCAATCCACATATGTCAAGAAAGATATCTGAATATATACCAATTCAGGAATGAGAGCAAAAATGCTACAAGACTGTTCACTAGTCTGATCTAGAGTAAACTCACTGACTCAGGAGCGGAATGTTAAGTTAACACTTGAGGAAATCTATTTGATCTACTCTGCACTACTCTGCTTAGAATTAACAATAGAACTGAGACTATTAATTACTTCTAAAAACAAAACAAAAGAAAACACCACAAAAAGGATGGGGTTTACCTAAGTGTCTACTTCCATCTCCAAACTGGGTATTTCCATACTTCAGACAAGTTGTCAGATCTCCTGCTTTGTTTCCACATTTGCATACAACATATCTGTGTCCTCACAGATCACATCTCCAGCCATATGCTGTACCTGGCAGTGGATTGATAGAAGCATATCCCATTCCTCAGTGCTTTTAGCCTTGAGAGGCAGGTCTAAGCAAGTTATAGTCACTCTCTTAATGATTACTCTTTGTGCTCAAGAAAGAAGTAACAAGGAGAAAAAGCATTAGAGCAAAGACAAAGTGATAAGATACCTTAAAGGCACACTGAAAATGATTTCATGATCTAATACTATTGACATATGAATATTCACAAATATTCTCAGCCTTGAAGAAAAGGAGATCTTCACACACTGAGACACCCCACTGAACTAAAGTGACAACCATTGTGAAATTTTTCACCTCAAATAAAAAGAAAAAGCCAGCATATTTTTCATAATCATCAGCAATACCAAAAACAATGTTTTATGAGCAAAAAAATTGGAGTATTTTGCACAAAACCAAAACTTTTGTATTTTAAAAAACTTTTGTAATACTTCATCTTTTGAAATGTGGAAAATGAGTAGAAACATGGAAACTGTCTCAGGGAGAAAAGCTTTGACAGTTTAAATTCTTAAATGGAGAATGAGATAAGAAAATATTTACTTCCCTACTTTGGGACAATACAGTGAATCCAAAATGTTGCACTGCTGAGCTGCAAACTGTGGAATAGTTTGAAAAAATTAAAATGTTTCCCCAGCCATTAGTGGCTCCAAGAAGAGGGAAGACCTATTTGATCCATAAAGGCAACTAGAATACCCAATACTTCTACAAATCAGAATAGATTGCTGGATACTGAACACCAGGGAACGGCTAAGGAAACTTCAGGGCTAGGCTGGACCCATCATTATTATTAAAGTCCCCAGTAGCCTTATGGGAAGCAAAAATTGGGGCTCACTCAATGAAAGCCAAATAGGAAACTGGAGGTTCGAGATGCTCAAATGATGGCATTTTTATCAGTAAATAAAAACCAAAATGTTTTGGCCTGTGAATGCTCTTAAGACCTTCTTCAGGGGCTATATAAATCCATAAAAGGACAGTACATAAATACGGTATATACGCAACTGTAAGTCAACCACAACCAACATTCAGAGCAACTTTTGGGGCCAAAATTATGAATTTTGATATGACTTATGTATAAGTCGAGGGTAACACTTAGGGCATGCAACAAAGGATGCAAAGAATGAAGAAAAGGAAAATGATGCCAAAGAATGCTGCTTTTCTGTCCAAGTATTCAAAAAGGCCAGAAGCGGCACCACAGTGGAGAGAAAGGAGGGGGGTGGTGCTTCTTTGGTGTTCACCCAGGATGGACTAAGCTCTTACTTTTTACCACTCTACTCAGAGCAGTAGATGGTTTGTGTTTTAAGTTAAGGTATAGTACTTGCATTGACTTGTGGATAAGTCATCCCAGGTCAATTATTTGACTCAAATTTTTAGACTTATACATGAGTGACTACAGGTTCTGGTTAAGAGTGGAATCAACACAGTAGGCTCATTATAACCTTTCTGGATAGGATTTAGTGATACCTGTTGGACAGGGATAGCCTGGCTATATAACTTCTTGCAGGTGGAGCTCCCACATTATACACGTTACACCTATGATGTCCATAAATATCCATGAGTATCCAGACTGTGGCAATTGAATAGAATTCTCAATATATTTTATAAACAAGAGCGAGAGGCAAGGATGATTACAGGGATTTAAGCTATAACTTCAGTCTTAAAACTCTGTTGCAGGTTCAGCAAACATATATTTATTCAGAACTGAGCATGACTCATTGTTGCTTCTGGCCATGATCTTGTACTAGAGGATGCATGGGGCTTCTACAAAGTCAGAAATTCTGCTACGAGCCCCTGTAATCAAGTACTTTGTAGGGATATACTGATTCTTGTGTCATTAATCAAGATGGCATGAATGGAAAACGCCTCTGGTTAAAAAGCATCACATTAAACAAATAGGGGCAGGAAGTAATATTGAAGTGAGAAGTAATTGCATCCATCTGGAACATGACTGGTAATTTTTAAATAATTAACTATGCTAATTTATCAATACATCAGTGCATAATGAGAAAATTAAATATAAAAAATATGAGGATAATATACAAAGCAGTCTAGCTGAAACATGTGCTCTTGACAAAAAAGCAGGTAATAGAACAACAGACATAAATGTCTCAGTGTTTATACTGGAGGAGGCTTACAGGAAGATTCCTAGTGGGTTTATTTCTTTGTCAAAGACAACTCTGCTAGAAAGTAACAACATTCCTACGCTCAAAACAGATGGAGAAAATGACACAGCTTCATGGCACATTGGGGTCATGCTGCTTACGTGATGCATATGTTGAGGCTATGCAAACAAAAAAGAACCAGACCAAGAAGGGGCAGATAAAATCCGCTCCTTCCATGGGCCTGGTTCAAGATCATGATGATGGCCCAAATTGGAAATGAGCATATGTGGTTGCCAGGGCCCCAGCATGAATAATGCCAGTTCAACCTTGTGCCGCTCCTTCAGGCCTGTCTATTTTGGGCCTTAGTGAATGACTGGCTAGTGCTTCATCAGCTTGTACATCCCCATAAAGTGTGAAAAAGCCAATGATATGTTTCAATATATGAACACAAGAAACAAGTCCTGATTTTATATTACTGCCATCTGTGGAAAGGTAATTGAACATTTCTGAGCACTTAGGGAGTGGAAAGAAACTATACTATAAGAAAGAAAGGCTATAATACAGTGGATCCTTGTTATACGCTGGGGTTTGGTTCCAAGATCCCCCGTGTATAACAAAATCCGTGTATGCTCAAGTCCCATTAAGTATAATGACATAGCAAAATGGTGTCCCTAATAAAAAAATGGAACATCAAGGTAAATTTATACTTTTTTGGAACATTTTCAAACCGTGTATGCTTAAATCCGTGTATAAAAAATCCGTGTATAAGAAGGACCGACTGTATACATCAGTCTGTGTAGATATAGCCCCTAGAACCATAAATTTAAATAGTTATTTAAGAAAGCATCTGCCTTAGGTGCTAATATTTGTTTATGCGTATGTAATGCCTAAAGTACGCTGATGACACCCAAATATGTTTCTCTGTGTCCCCGACTGATTCAGTGACTAAGGATGGGGTCTCTCTTCTGACTGCCTGCCTGGAGTCAGTAATGGGCTGGATGAGGGAAAACAAAATCAGTTTGAATCCAGAGAAAACGGAAGTACTTGTGATAGGTTCCCCAGGCCCGGGGAAGGACGTTTATCCACCTGTCCTGAACGGGGTCACACTTCCCCTGAAGGACAAAGTTCACAGTTTAGGAGTACTTCTGGACGCATCTCTACAGTTGACATATCAAGTGAATGCGACGGTCAGAAGTGCTTGCTATCAACTTCGGTTGATACACCAACTGCGACCCTACCTGGGCCGAAGGGACCTTGAAACTGTGGTACATGCTCTGGTAACCTCTTGCCTAGATTTCTGTAATGCGCTCTGCAGGGGGCAACCCTTGTACCAAGCCTGGAAGCTTCAGCTAGTACAGAATATGGCAGCCAGATTGGTCACTGGTTTTTCCAGGTTTGACCACATAACACCTATTCTGAAAGATCTGCACTGGCTGCCTATTCGCTTCCAAGTGCAATACAAGGTGTTGGCTATTACCTATAAAGCCCTACATGGCTTGGGCCCGAGTTACTTGAGGGACCGCATCTCCCCATATAATCTGCCCCGCACACTCAGAACAACCAGGAAGAACTTGCTGGAAATCCCACTTTCTAAATATGTTACTACATCCCAGATGGCTTTCTCAATAACGGCCCCACAAATCTGGAATAGTCTCCCCGAGGAGCTCCATCAGATCACCCCCCTGGAAACATTTTAAAAGAGACTTAAAACCTTCCTCTTCTGTAAAGCCTTCCCCTCTGGAAAATGAAGTTGTGTATTTTGATCCCTTCGACTCTCTGCCTCACCCTATTGAATGACTGTTTTAGATTTGTATAGTGTACATTGTGTTACCGGTAATATCTATTTTTATGATGTGTTTGTAACTGGTTTTAATTCTGTGTAAACCGCTTTTATCTTTTGGAAAAGTGGTATATAAATAAAAATTATTATTATTATTATTATTATTATTATTATTATTATTAAAGTTACCAGATTCCATCTCATCTTGGAACCTAAGCAGGATCAGCTTTGGTTAGTACATTGGATGGGAGGCTGCCAAGGAATATCATGTGCTGTAGAGTATTTTTTTCAGAGGAAGGAACTAGCAAAACCACATCTACTATTCCTTGCCTAAGAAAACCCTATGAAATCCTTGGGGTTACCCTTAGTAGACAGGCACATACACACACATAAGGGCCAAATATCTCTGTTTCAAAAAATAAAAAATAGGGTGAACATTGATAACTGATCATTTAACTAAGGTTGCAGAAGAAAATAAAATTGTGTTATAGTTCCATTCCTTCCTAAATATAGTGGACATTCACTTTCACTGCAGTTAGGGTCACAGGACTCCCATGCAAATGGAAAAACTGCAAATAAACCACTTTTTGAACCCGAGGAACACCTCTCTAAGAAACTCTAGATCCTTCAGAGCGACTCTATTATCAATATCCCCTAGAAACTGACCACAGAACTGTTTTGGAGAATCTACAAAATACCTAGACAAGTATTTATTCTAGGAATCTCCAGATCTTCCAGTGTGACCAAAGGTGAAAGTTGGCTATAGTGGATCTAGAGTTTCCTAGAGAGAACATATTAAACAAATCTACAAATAATCAAATCTGCAAAAGTCAAAGCCACAAATGTGGAGGACTGGCTGTATTTGTGGGTGGGAAAAGGAAGAATTATTTCAGCAATTACTTCAGAATTATTTACTAGCAAAGAAGGGGGAAGAAGTTACGTAGAAGATGCACTACCAGAATACAAAATTCATTTCCATTTTAAGTGACACTAATTGGGTTGTTCTGGGGCCTCTAAAGGATAAGCAAAGCAAGTTCTTCTATAATGCTTAAGTACTTTCTGCACTACGGGGGCAGGGGGAGGGAGTAGCAATATCATCTACATGCCTCGGACTTCTAGATAACATCTAAGAATCCTTCTCTTCAGTGTTTGACCTTTCTGGAAACAAAGGGCCTGAGAAGATCAGTATAAAAAGCTGGCCTCAGGGTGGAATGGGAGTGTGGCATCTGCATGCCAGCCACCCCACACTGCTCCCACACTGCCCCCATGCTACCTGTCTTACCTGTCTAACCATGCACTGCACCAAAAAAAAAAAAAAAAAAAAAGAGAGAGAAAAGGCACTACAGTGGCAGTTAGGGCACTCTTTCCGTAGCACATGGAAAGGCAAGATCGGGGCCACAGTGTGTGGTTACCATGGCCCTGATCTGACAAAGAAAAGGGTGGCGTCCCAGCACTCCTTAGGGGCTGTCTGTACAGGCCCTAAGTGAATTCCAGTAAGATCCCTTTATTCCAATGCAAACTCTGCCTTTCTGAAAGTGTGTTCAAGATCTCTTAACATTTTGACTTCACGTGGGTACTGAAAAGCACATGGATGCTTTTCTTAAGATCTGATTTTGCAAATAGGATGAATTACACTCTGAATTAGTTTTTATTCATATCTAAGTCCTTGGCAAGTCTCCCAAGAGTTTGTCTGCACAGAGCAAAGGCTTTATAACTTCTTATAGCAGACTTGTCAATTATGGTTCTGCAGACATTTCTAAACTGCAGCTCCTATAATCCCTCACTATTGTTTCCCATGGAGAGGAATCACTGCATGAATGACCACCATACCACAACTGGAAGGAACAGGCCACAAATTTATTTGTAGAACAGCTATAGTGTAGGGTTGGACTCAAACATGAGGTCTAGATCTTTCATCAATCAATTGGTCGATTAACCCAGTTGCTTGGTCATGGCCAAGCTTCAAGATGACAAAGGGGCTGACCAGTTAAATACCCATCCACAACTCAAGTAACTGGTTGATCATTTAATCACATCTCTGCCCCTTGTCACCAGGAGATGCTGAATCAGTGTTGCCCCCACAATGGCAACACCACAACCCTCTCAGCACCTCCAAGTCCCCTTTTGACTCCCGATCCAGTGCTACACAACCCTGGAAACCACTCCCAACAGATCCAAGACCTATGCTCTCGCCACCAAAAGTTGTGACAGTATAGGGAGGGTGAGTGGGAGAGCCAAGTTGAAATGGCACAGTCTAGAGGTGCTGTGTGGCCTTAAAAATGAGAGGCTGAGATAGAGTGGTGAGCCTGCCTTCTCAACCCCTCATGGGTGATGCCTAGTGATGATGTCACCCAATCGGAGAGCACTTCCATCCCCTCCCCCTGATGGCATCTGGGACATGAAGTCCATCTCTGGGTGGAAGTGCCTCCTTCTCCTGGTCTCTCCAGCCAATCCCAAGCCTGGGAGACCCCGCACAAGACGTGCTGTGGGGTTCTGCTGTGCTGGGACAATGCCGGCAAGCCACGGCTTCTCTAGCACAGCAACTGGGCTGGGCCATTAAGTCAGGCTGCCCCATATGTACTGGCTATATCAACCAAAAATATCCAGATAGCCAAAGTTGTCCACCTTGTTTCTATGGAATACGCCGGGGGAAGGGGTGGTTAGGTTTGTATCTCAAGTTCACAAAAGGTAATGTAATGTGTGCCTTATTCAATTTATTATACTGCATGCCTTACTTCTATTATATATTAGATGGTTCTGAAAGGAACTTGAGTTATGCCTGCAAGATGAATTAATACAAGTAATGAATGATTAATATGACTACACTTGTCTGTGCATTCTAAATGCATGGATTAATCAGTGAAGCAAAGGACAGTTCTAATACTGAGAATATTACATTTTGTAAAGGAGAATAAGGTTTCTCTTAACATCTGATGCCATTAGTAAATACAAGATGCTGAGAAGATACAATCAAAGATTTTCCTGTGGTTAGTACTCACTAGGTCAAAGTATTATCATGAACAAGATGAGTTTGTTGCAAGTAGTAATAAGGTATGTTCAGCTTTGCTCCTTTTTGTGATTCCTAAATCATAAAAGATGATATGAAAATGACTATTTCATCTAGTATGAAATGACAGAGGTTATATAATCTAGAGCCTATTAATTGAATCTACAAAGGTGTGAGAATAAGGCTGCTTTCACAAGGTAACTTTTCTTCCTTCCCATTACAACCCCCTCTGAACTACCCAGTTTAAAACAAAAACAACACTGAAGAATGATAACAGAGCCACTGGAGCAACATGATATTATGAAGACTGTAGTCTTATTGTGGTGTTTCATCCCCCCTCCTCCTAGTGGAAAATCAATGTTTTTAATCTTCTGCCAATGGGGATGGATATCTATTCTTATGGGAATAAATGAGACAGTTGAAAAAAACATTCACATAAATGACAGGTATCAAAATAGCTCCTCCATCAGATGATGTGTCAACATACCATATTCTCATATGTCTAAGAATTGTTGCGCTCACAGCTAATGGTTGTTTTCATTTATTACAAAGAATAACTGTAGAGGCTTTAAAAATCTGCCTTTTGCCACAATACACAGACTTTGTACATTTGGGATACTGAACAGATCAACTAACAAATCAGAAATTCCCCAGAGTTCCTTGCTCATGAATCCAAAAATGGTAACAGCAGTACTATTATTTAGTTTTCAATAAGATGTGGTATTTTAAAGAGATGTATCAAAGAAAGGAATGACAGTGATTCTCCTTCCTTCAGTTCATAACAGTGCAGCAACCTCATCCCAAAATTACAGCTCTCAGATCATTGTTTAACAACCAAACTAAACATAACATGGACTTCTGTAACCAGATGGCCTGTACCCACTGTGGGCAGGGCCTGTGTGCCGGCCTGCATTCTTCCCAAGGAGCGTCTTCCCAACCGTGCCCTGTTCCCAAACACTCCTGAGGCGCGATTGAGATGCAGTTGAACTTTAATAGAACTTCAACACAAACAAACTGTGCTTAACCCTTCACCAAGTCCCCTTCGTGGCTGGGCGTCTTCGTCAGGTCTCCACTTCCGCCCGAAGCTCGGACAGGCTTTCCCTCACCACCTCAGACTGGTGGTGCTTCTCCAAGGGCTCTTGCTTGGCTTTTTGCCATGAGGATGGAACCAACACCAACACTCCCTTTTCAGGTCCCACCATTCGCCTTCCAACGTGCCTCCTTCCCTTCTCCTCCAGTCCCCTTCGCCTGGATACCGAAAGTCACCTTCCTCTACGGGGTCATGGAGACGCACCTCTACACGTGGGCCAACTCTAAGCAGGCCGTGCCACCCTTGCAAGGATGCTGGACGTCCATCTCTCCTCGGGTTCTGGGTTACTTTGGCTTTCCCTTTCTCGGCCGCCTCTCTG
Source organism: Sceloporus undulatus (assembly GCF_019175285.1). Lineage (NCBI taxonomy): Eukaryota > Metazoa > Chordata > Lepidosauria > Squamata > Phrynosomatidae > Sceloporus > Sceloporus undulatus. The sequence goes on from NC_056522.1 coordinate 234,540,022, forward strand.
CGTCCCAGTCTTCCATGTCCTCCCTCCCTCTCCACTCTCCCTCCTGTTTTATAACCCCCATGGGCCTCGTTGGCTCCACCTCTGGCCCCGCCCCAGGGTCCTTCTTCTCTATTTCCTCCACCTGCCTCATCCCACTGCAACCAACCCTCTCCTCATCCTGTCCGACCTTGCTACACCCACATCTAATCACACGATGCCAGTGTTTGTTTGTTTTTCCTTAAGAAGGACATTTCCTCCTTAAGTGCCTATAATGTGTAAAAGCTGAAAAATCTGTCATGGTATAGACATCACATTGTTACAGTAGGCTTTGCCTTAAAAATTGATCAAACCCTGGCTTTAGTCCAGGAACACACCCATCATGCTTGAGATATAGAGAAGGCACCCTAATGACTGGGAGTGTCTGCCATTGCTCACATTAGTGAGAAAAATAGTGTTACCTCATTAGTTGTGGCAATGACAGAAATATAATTCATGTAACAATGAAGATTTTCACACCAGCTCAGAAGTGCTGGTAAAACATTGCTGGATCGTTGAGGAAGTACGTGTTTGTGAAAGCCTGGCGTGCTTCCTCATCATCAGGGAATCATTGGCTTCCTCTAGCATCAGTGAATCATTCCAGGAGAGGGCATGTCCTGTGAATGCAAAGTTTCCACTTCTCATCATGTTACAGAATCTAGAGTCCTGTTTGTTAGTTGCTTGCTTACAGTGAGTATCATACTGGAATAATATTCTAGGTAGGTAATGTCTGTGTTGAAGGATAATTCATATTAATTAGACAGCTTACACCATCTTTTAAAAAATGTAATTAGCATACTATGTGATACATTTGTATTTTAGAAGAGATTGAGTTACTTGTTTATATCATCATAATTAGTATTTAGCACCCTTGAAAGATCTAGCAAATTCTTTTGGTAAAAATGTTATCTGCAATTAAAACGGGGGAAATCTGTCAAAGTTCAGGAGCCAAGTGGGAACTTAATTAATGGCAATGAAGCCTCCATATATATATATATATGATACATTTTTGTGCTATTTCAAAGCCCTTCACAAAGCTGCCAGATGAAACAGCTCCAAATCACAAACAGAACTATCAAAAGGTTTCCGGTATTCTTCTTTGTAATTCTGTTCCTAATGAGACAAATAGTAATAACACTGACAGCCAGATAAAATGCTTCTTGAAAATATTATGAAAACCATGTGGGGATTACTAAGTTGTAATTAGGAATAACCCTCAGGATTTTTTTTTAATGGATATTGGTAAAAAGTGTTTCCAACCATGCTAATTGCATTTGTATCCACTTGTCTTTATATGTGTCTTGGCAGGGCATCTGTGGGATTGTTTGTAGAATACATGGTTAGATGAGGATGGCTCTCTTAAGAAGTCACCAAGTGTTCTTTACAGGCATGTCAGAGCCAATCTGGCATGAATTCATCATTTACTTGCTTAATTACCTGATTTTCAATTTTAATATACTTTTTCTTACATTCACAAGGGAATAATATGAAGCATGCAATGAGCAATGCCTTATAGAAAAAGAGCAAAGCTTATACTATTTTACTAAACTTTATTTTTAAGAATAAAATTGCTATTTTATATATCCACTCATGTGAAAGCTGAAAAATGAGCTTTCACTGTGGACTTTTTAGAATTCTTAATTTTCCTGCTTTCATTTTTGCATCAATTCTAGCATTGTTTTCAAAATTGTGTCACCAAATTTTATACCAATTTAAATTACTAAGAACAATTATGAAGGTCCAAAACACACTACAGAAATAATCCCATTTAACATTGCTTTAACTGCCTTGGCTCAGTGCTAGGGAATTCTAGGAACTGTAGTTTTATGAGACATTTAACCTTCTCAGTCAGAGAGAGCTGTGGTAAAGTGGTCTCAAACTGGATTATTTCTATATTATTTTTTGGGCCAAAGATGCAGGTATTTTCATACTTTTTGAATTATGCCTTAAAGTTTACTAAGCTTTAGTCCATAAACCAAAGGATATGACAATTTGCAAAGTACTTGGAATATTCTCCTTAATTTATTCCATCCCCTGCACATTTGATGACACTGTTTCAAAGGCATTCAGGTTCTTGACATGACTGGAAAATGCAGCCTCTCTCTAATCCCAAATGAAAATGTGTTGCCTTTCTGCAATGAAAAGAAATCACACTGTACATACCCAAAGGTATTTTTTGCTTCTCATTTTTCATTCAGCATTAATCATTCATGCTGAAACTCAGTACAAGGTCTGGGCCGCAGATATTTTTTCCCTCTCCTCCTCATAGTGTTGGCCTAGGTCATCCAATAAATCTGCATAGTGCAAAATTCAAGACAGACATCACATAGTCAAACTGTGCGATTTTATATCACAAGATGTAGTTGTGGCCACCAGACAAATTCACAGAAGATGATGTTAGAAGAAGTTACTAGTCATGGTCACTATTTGACCCAATCTCATTGTGGTTGTCAATATCATCTGCTGAGGAACATGTGTGGGGTCCTTTGTCACTCATGTCCTGATTATGGCCATTGTGTAAATGCCATCATCCACTACACAGACTTTTCATCTGCTAAAACCATATTGTAAACATACTCAGGACTGGTAGCCAAAACCCTTAAAGTGAACAAAATTTGGCTACCAGTCCTGAGGAATAGCAAAATAAAGACTCAGCAATTGCAAATGGGAAACTACTCAGAGTCAGGGGCTTTCCCAGCAGATAATGATAACCAATTACCAGACATTAATCCTCTTTTGCATTAGCCTCCCAGCCTGAGGCCAGCCATCAACACAGAACAATACACATGCAAATCACTCCTGCATTCCCAGGCTCACACAGTATATATAGACCCACTTTTTCCAGGCAAGCATTCTCTGAAGATGCCAGCCATAGATGCTGGCGAAACGTCAGGAAGAAACTCTTCTAGAATATGGCTGCGTAGCCTGAGAAACCCACAAAAAACCATGGATGCTGGCCATGAAAGCCTTTGACTTCACAATTAAAATTATTCATATTAAACACAATAAAATCATAAAATTATAGTCCTTATATCTGCAGTGAACTGAGAAACTGGCTTGTGTGTCTCTAGAGTCATAGTTGATGACTGGAGAAAAGCAAGTCAGAGTTTGGGGTGTATCTACACTGTTGAAATGATGCAGTCCAACACTACTTTAAGTGCTGTAGTACCATCCTGTGGAATCCTGGGATTTATAGTTTTCCAAGGTTTTTAGTCTTCTCTGCCAAAGACTGCTGGTTTCTCACAAAACTACAAATCTCAAGATTCTGTAGCATGGAGTCATGGCAGTTGGATATACCCTTAGTCTGCATATTAAATAATAATAATAATAATAATAATAATAATAATAATAATAATAATTTTATTTATATACAGCCTTTCCAAAGGATCAAGGCAGTTTACAGAAATGCATAAACAATTACACAACACATACACAACTAAAAATTCACCCCCTTACTTTAATTTACCTTACAATATATTGACACAGATGAAAAGTGTGATATTGTTAGCTACTCCCACTTCAGAAAGAATTAACCAGGAGCAACGGGGCATTATACACCTTACTACTGCTTTAGCACGGCTAAGCCAAATTGTTCCTGGAGGCTTAGCTTATCGCTACATCTGAAGCAGACCAGTTTCTGTGTTATAATCCATTTGATTTTAAGGAACAAAATGTGTGTTCAAACTACACTGCATGTTAAAATATTGCTTCTTCTACTGTTGTCAACATCATAATCTGCTTCTTCATCTTCTTGATTCATGTATATCCAGTCCCCCCCCAAAAAAACTGAACTCAAGGTTTCTTTAAGTGATACAGTCACTTAGATTGATTGATTGATTGATTGATTGTACATACATTTCTTTCTGCAATAGAGCCATGGTTACTAGAAAGATAATGTTCTAGTCATAAAAAAGGTGGACAATCTGCTTATTCAAAATTTGGAGCAACTTTGTAACCTACATGGGTTTGCTTTCTTTCAGTGCTTGCATCAAGTCTACATAAAAATGGGAAGAGAAACATTTTTGTTGGATTCTGATAAATATGTGGCATTGCATACACTCTATATTGGTTTCCTGTTAAACATCAAATGAGAAGCATTATTTGTCTGGATAATATGCAGTTGTAAACATTATAATACTATATCAGTACTGTCAGATAGGTAATGTACTGTTGAAACTCAAGCAGAGCAGTGGATTATATAACTGTTCCATTTTCTTTAGCGTCTATGTGCTGCACTCCTGACACATTAGACGTTTTTGTCCCATTCCCATATACTTTTGTTTTAATTATAGACTTCCCCGGTGATCATCTCTATTTTTTTTGTCATTCACATTGCTTAGAAAATAACCCCTCTTTCAGTACTGGTGTAATAATTGCTGGCTTTTATTATGGCTCTGTATTGTTATTTGAGAGATGTGTCATTCTCAGAGTTAGATGTATCTTTCAAACATAGAAAATAGAGAGGTTTCTCTGCTTGATTTGTATTCCCGTTGCACCCACAGCCCTGGAATAAGAGAAAAGACACATACATCTTGAGTTTTGAATTGGTCTTAAAACATATTAAAGAAATCTGTAAGATTAACATGCCATTTCTAACTCACTCACTTCATTGTGGTAGACTGAGCCAGAAGATTTCCCCCATTCATCTTAAGCTTGTTCTAGTCCAGGTCCTACAGCTATTTCTCCTGATACTTAATGGTGCTTTATAGTCCACATGTTGTTGATATGAGAAGGGGTTCCCCAGATTACCACCATGAATTTAAAAGATTTGTGTGGTTGAGTTGAGTGTGCCTTAAGAAAGAGAGTTCTTGCCCCTGCCCCATTTGTCTTTCAGTATTAAAAAGCAAATCTGAGAAATCCTCCCTTTACCTCAAGAAGATGCCTCAGTGTGTTCACCAAATCAGTTCCTATTTTTCTTCTTGGAACTATGTTGGGCTTGCCAGATTGTATTATTATGACAGCTGCCATTACTAGGCCTCTTCTTCAGTCCAAAGTAACACAGGTAAGGAGGGAGAAAAAGAATCTTGGCCATACACATTCTCATTTACAAGTGAACAGCATATGGTAATCTTCAATGTTTATGAACATTTTTCAAAGGCAGCCCCACGTAGAACATATTAGAGTAGTCCAAAGATGCCTAAGTAAGATCTGATCAGATTAAACAATGGGCACAGCTGGTTTTCTAGCTTCTAATACATACACACTTGTGGCCATCCCTACATGTGGCCACACTTGGGGGAAGTACAATACTTCAGAGCAGGCAGCTATCCCAAACCTTAGTCATGGGAAGCCCTCACTAATAGAGCTTCACCCTCCTGGGATTCAATCTCAGTTGATTGGTCCTCATGGTCACTACTGTGTCCCTATACTGATTTAAGACCTGCACAATCTTCCTTGATTTAGACACTACAACATTTATAGCTGAGTGTCATCAGTGTACTGATGGTGCCTTACTCCCAAACCCCTTGTGACTATTCCCAATAACTTCATATAGATGTTAAATAGCACAGTAGAATTGTATACTATGGGGCACATCCTGCAAACATTTTTTTCCATCCTCCACAAATTTCAAAGATAGCAAGTGTCATGTTGACAAAGACTCATATCTCTTTGCTTCTGGCAACCTTACCTTCTTGTTTAATGTAGTCCTGCTTCCCTCCTTCCTTTTTGACTGAGCAAAGCAACCAGCATTTGATTGACAGCAATTATGCATCTTGCAGATTGGACTGAGAGGTTCTATCCAACCACCAGTTTCCTTATCTTTTGTACTCATTATAAAGCCTTAAAAATGACATATAGTTTGATCTGCAAGGGAAGCCTGAGCCTTAATGATGGCACAAACAAACTACTGTTTGTTAATTTGCTTGTGATGGATTTTTGCCACTATTTTTGACAGTCTTATCAATTATATGTATATTGACAATATCATCTGGAGGAACAGAAGAAAGAACAAATGGATATGCAACTAGCCCATATGGGAAAACATCTTGAAAGCTCTAAATTGTCAGAGTAATTAGCTGGCAATATCATATGAAGGAGAGATATAATAAAGCTAGAATTTGATATAATGAAAGCTAATAAATTGGATATTTAGTCATTAACTGAGGAACTGAGCATCTAAGAGTAAGTATGATATAGTTTCTTCCTGGGAGAGATTCTGGGAAATCAAGATCAAGATGGCCTTGTTTTGTCATCATACATAAATACACTAATACCCATATCAAAATGATTGTCATTATGTTGTTTATGAATCTGCAACTCTAGGAGCTTATCAGATGAACTTTAAAACTGGAACAAGCATCCTGGACATGAGCTGGGATCTGAGATGGAGGCAGGGGTTATTGCATGCTAAACTGCTGCCTAATTGCCACCCACCATCAGCCCAGGCCCAAGCCGGGTCCCAGCCACACACCGGGGAAACTTTTCGGCTTTTAAAAAGTGCTGGCAGAGCTTGGGCGGTGATTCGGCTGCGATTTAGCATGTGACAATCCCTGCCTCCATTTCATGTCCTGGCTGCAGCCTGGGACACTTGATCTGGTTTTAACGTTCATATGATAAGCTTCCTAGTCTTCTTAAAGCAAATGGAATCACTTTGATTCTTTTTCTCGAGTCTATGTGCTCCCTTTCTTTAAGTAAAAAGAAGGATCCTCAAACAACAAAACAGTAGAGGTATATATATATATCCTTTATAACTTTCATTTAGGAGTGACCATGCTGAAGATGGCCACATTTTATGGACCTTTCATACTGTTCATAATGCTTCTCCATCTGGCATTAGGCACTGTCAGTGTTCCATTAGAAATTTCTTCAGAGCCTCAGTTACCTTCTACTCCTACACTATTTTGTTGTTCAAATAACTCTTCCTCTTTTTAGTAATCAAAATGTCAGCATGTTGTGTTTTATATATGTTAGCTGCCTTGGGCCCCACTTTGATATATATATATATATATATATGCGCAAGCCAAATATGGCTTGCTGGATGACAGTGTGGCTGCTTGCAGACAAAGCAGGGTATATTTTGAGCAAACATTTGGGCCAGGAGTTATTCTTTAGGTGACAGTACTGGTAGTGCATTCCATTTAATTCAGTAGGACTTTTCAGTATATATGTTTGCATTTGTACCATAAGTGAGTGTTTACTTTAGTGCTCATAAAAATTATTGATGCTACTGTTTGCTTTTATATTACATCTATGTATTGGGACATGTATTTATGTATATTTGTGAAATTTCCTCTTTTACAACACTTATTACTAGTATCAACATTCCAGTGGTAGAATTAGCTACAAGATGCACACTCCAATATCACTCTTATCCCTCCTGAATCAGAAGAGATGTCTGTGTCTCACTGTTTACCCCTTCTTGGCAACTAATAATGGCAATGAGAAAAATTTAGCATCACAGCAGTACCTAGTTTTTTTCATAATTTAATACACAACTGAATGAATTTGAAGCATCCATGCTGATCCCAGACAGTACACCCTCCCTATCAGGATTCCTGAATCATAAGGTGAAAGTATGGATATTTTATTTATTTATCTTATTTCATTTATATGTTGACTTTTCCCCAGAGTGAGACCCAAGTTAGATTACTATTCCAATGTGGCTGTATGTAAGAGTAGTTATTAACAGAAAGAATTTGGGATATTGCTTAATATCATTATCAATCAGCCTCAACTTCCAATGTCATAGTTTTGGAGAGTGAGCCAATGATATATCATTTACACCGGTCCTAACTTGGTAGGGTTTTTTAATCATTAAAATTCCTTTCTGTTGCCTTTTTGAAAATGGAAATATGTTCTAACTCGCACCTACCATATTCTGTAATGTTGTTGTTTTTAAAAAGCTCACCAATAACAAATACAACAGACCAGTCATTAACTGAGTAGATGTACACAAATGAAGAGATATGCAGCTATATTTTTTTCAGAAGGCGTTACTTCTGACCCATCTTGCACAGGATGATACCATGGCACTTTGAATTCTCTCCCATGGAGAGGAAAAGGAACAGAGGGCATATTGGCCAGGACACCGTCACTGACAGTGCCACCAATGCTGTCTGCTGAAAGAAATATATGATAGGCATACCAGAAATTTGGAGCAAACTTGAATGTACTTGTAAAGAAATTAGGGGAGGAGCATGCAGCTTCTTAAAAATAAATTAGATGTCACTGTTCAAGAGTAAATGCTTCTTTTCTGGGGTGGTGGTATGAGTGTGTGAGACTGCAAGCCCTTGAGCAAAAATGGTTCAGCACATGAAGTCTACAGTCTACATGTTGCCCACTGGGATATACATCATAGATGCAAAACTTCACATTATTAGCTCAAGAGATGTTATTTTTATAAATAGTAGAGTTTGATGCTTATATTTTTTATTTGCTTTGGGTGTTTTATACCCTAACCAAATGTGCAATATTAATGTGACCCCCTCCAATATTGTAAATCACAGAAAAGTCCCATTTAAGAATGAACCTTTTGTGTACTCCCCACATCAAGACATCAGACTTTTGATATTATCTATTAGTCTGGAACATTAAATTTTAAGATGCTATTAAATCTGATGTGCAGAGGGCAACTTGCCACAAAGCCTACTGATCCTTGTAACTTTCAATGAATAATTCCATTATCTTTGATGTGTTCTACTTAATCCAGTTGTATTTATTCATGCAGCCTACAAGATGGGTCACACTAAAACTATAAAACTTTAGTTAGAAACTTGTTTCCATTCACTTAGAAAACAAAAGTTCCAGCTAGGTTTATAATTGAGAAACAGAAATTCTACATGTTTTTAAAATTGTAAAAATACCCTTTCCATGGCAGAAGTATAATGTTGACATTTTATTTTTTTGTTGATTATGAATGGGTTTGTTCTATTTATGAGTGAAACTATTCTGCCAAAGATAAAGTACTTGGCATCAATTAAAAACTCTGAGTTTTAAGGCCTGTTCTGAAAACAGACAGGAAGTGCAAATTTACTTTTCTTCTCAGATACCATGGAAGTAGAGTCTTTTATCATAAGATAGTGGAAAGAGCACTTTTCAAAGGCAGCCCCATGCAGAGTGCATTATAATAGTTCAGACAGTAATTAAGGCATGTGTCACAGTGGAAAGATCAGATATCTCCAGGAAGGGATGCAGTTCATTTATCTTTTTTTATTTATTCTTTACAGCTTTTCCCTATTTTTTTCTAGTTCTTTTTAAAAAATCGTTTATTATTTAAAAGAAAAGAATAACAAATATTGTTACTTATTAGTTACTTAAATGCCCTATACCCCCACCCCCCGTCCCTCAAAGTTATATTGCATATTATATTAGTTTACACTTTTGTAAAACAATAAAAACGATTTTAAACCATTAAGATTTATCTGCTCAAATGAAGCGCTATATCTTCCAAATACATGGTCTAAATGGTGTGAGATATTAAATTATGTTTATCCACTTCTTCCTCTGATAGATCAAGGTATGTCTCAAATTCTTTGGTATATTGAGTGTCCTTAAGAGATTAAATCCACAGTGTCTCTAGTTATAAATAAAGGTTAATAATAATAATAGTTCAAAATTCTGTTCTTAAGTTTCTATATTTGTACAGCTCCAGATTTCTTCACAGTATGTTAAAAAAAAACCTGCCAGCATTTCTTTTGTTTTTCATTAGCGTCCTCATCAATTGCATTTGATGTCCTATCTAGTTCAGAAGCTACCAACATTTTAAGCATCCAACTGTCTATTGAAGGCATCTCTTTGGATTTCTAATTTTGTGCAAGGATTATTCTAGCCACTAATACCATATATAATATATTTTTCCAATACTTAGGCCTATCCTTTATAAGTATACTTTGTAGCATATTAAGAAGGTACAGTTCAAGAGCACATTTGAAAGTTATACCCAAGATCTTACAGATTGTTTTATGCAGTGTTTCCCAGAAGTTCTCCACCACAGGTAATGTCCACCACATTTTTCCATTTAAAATAAAATTCTCAAGCCATCTAACAGACATGATTAAAATATTTGTTTAAAAAAGCTTAAAATTTTAAATGAATGAAAGAAAATAAATTTATTAAAATAAATGCAATATTAATGCCTTTTAAAATCTTCACAGTAACCAGGGAACATCAAAATAGTTTGAAAACAGTGGAAGTGCTGACCTCAGCTTTGCAAAGTAAACATTTGGCATTCAGGTTCAGGGCAGCTTGCAAACCTGAGCCTTCAGGAAAAGTATAAACACTTCCTGCACTGGTTAAATCTTTGTCCCCTGATCTGCCTTTCAACCAACCAGTGATACCTTTTATCTTTTCTGAATTCAGCTCCAATGTATTTGTTTTCATTTTGTCCATTACCAATAGCATACAATATTTTAATACAAGATAATCATACCTTGATTTAGATTGAAATGAGACATAAAAGTGTTTGATATGGATATATTGATGGCCTCACAACTGTATATATACTCTGTGCAAATAGTCCCAGATGGTTCACATATACAGTGGCCTTCCGTCCACAAACTCTGCATCCATGGATTCAACCATCCATGGCTTGAACATACAGTGCACCCGCATCATACATAAGCGTGCTTTATGTGCCATGAAAGGCAATGGCGCATGTACCCGTGGGCATGTGCACCTTGCTGTTGTTGCTTCATGCAGGAGCTTCATTGTTTTAAATGGGGCTCAAGCATTCACAGAACTTCCCTTACACTCCCTTACAGGGAGTCTGGAATGGATCCCCTGCATAAGGGAAGGGCGCCCTGTAATAATAAAAAATTCAAAAAGCAGATCTTGATTTTGCCATGTTATATCCTATTTTACTATCCTATAGCAGATAAATGGGACTTGAACATCCATGGATTTTGATATCCATGGGGGTTCCTGGAACCAAATTGCAGCAGATACGAAGACCTCACTGTTGAATCTGATGGATGCAGATCCATGAACACAGAGGGGCAGCTTATATTAAATAACATGAGAGACACGATAATAATTGAGCACTAAATTCTCAAATGGCCCTTCACAGTGGGACCTGTGTCACCATGAAACATTGCCATCAACTCTCTTCCTAGGCAGAAGCATCAAAAGGATGTCATAGTCAATGCAACCCAAAACCAGCAGGATATCTGACCGAATCATCAAGGAAAGTATTTCCTGTCCACTTTCCAGAGCCATGTAGATTGTCAACCAGTATGACCAAAAAGGTCTGAGTCCCATAGCCAGGCAGGATACTGCAAGGCAGACTAAAATCAATCTAGATAATCCATAATCCATACACCCAGAATCCCTTTGACGTCAACAGACAAATTAAAGATCATTAAACAGAGAGTCTGTGAACATTTGGAAGGGAATGCCCTAATCACTAAACATCAACATGGTTTTCTGAGAAACAAGTCATGCCAACTAACCTGATCTCTCTCTTTTATTCTTCTTTTTGATAAAACTACCAACTTGATAGATGATGGGAATGATGTGGATAAAGTCACGGTAGCACCCTGTTCTGCTTTGGTCAGGCCTCACCTGGAAAATTGTGTCCAGTTCTGGGCACCACAATTCAAAAATGATGTTGAAAAGCTAGAGCATGTCCAGAGGAAGGCAACCAAAATGATGAAGGATATGGAAACCATGCCTTATGAAGAGAGACTTAGGGACCTGGGAATGTTAGCCTGGAAAAGACAAGGTTGAGAGGTGATTTGATAGCCCTGTTTAAATATTTGAAGGGGTGTTATTTCAAGCCTGGAACAAGCTTGTTTTCTTCTGCTCTAGAGAACAGGACCCAGAGCAATGGATTCAAACTACAAACTACATTAGGATGAACCTCCTGACAATAAGAGCTGTTTGACATGGAATTTTGATCGTGTATTCCTTCATGGCAGAAGACTGGACTGGATGGCCCTTGTGGTCTCTTCCAGCTCTATGAGTCTATAAATCCCAAACAATTATGTCATGCTTATTTTATGCCTCTTTATTATGAAACTAAAAATGTAAACCATCAAATAATCCTTTTTGGACTATAATATTTTAGTACAACAGACCACTTTACTATTCACAGTATCACTAAGCACATGTGATAACTATCACAATTTAAACTCCCTTTAATCCTATTCATTTCTATCATTTTACTTGCGAAATAACAACAATGTTACATGAATAGAAGTACCAGAGGGTACTATCTTTATGATGTAACCTCAGAATATGAATCTATTAGTGTATTTCCAAATATTTCAATGTTTCTGGCCTATTAATTAATTGCAATCAAATGTATTAGGCTACAGTCATATTGTTATCTACCTAAATGTAAGCTGCACAAAATGTATTTGGATTTATTTCTGAGTAGGATGATGTTTCCAGTCATAGGAACTAAAAAGGAGAATTTTTTTTCTTTTAAAAATGAAATAAAATATGCAAGATAGTGTAGCTGGTTCCACCTTTTGCCTTTTTCAATTTATTTCTTATCATCACGTCAAAAAAAAATTGGGCACAAAGCCACTGATAAATTTATGAGAATACTGTATGATACCATATTAGCACCTTCTCTTTTAACAGTTTTAAGAGCATGGCATTTTCACGGTTCTGCAGTGTCATTATGAAATCTAGGATTTCATTAAATATTCTTTGAGTCCAATATTTCATTTGCAAATAATGCATCTGATGCAGTTGCTAGACAGACATACTCTTTTTCTGGTCTCAGTGCACATGGTTGCCTCTAATACTGATATTTCAGGTCAACATGTATGTTTACAGGCATCTAGAGTTATTTTAAGGATTCCAGCTAGCTACTGCATATGAAATTATTTCTACACATGAAAGCAGCAAAGCACTATATGAATCCAAGTTTTTATTAATATATTCTCACAACAGGATTCTTGATACATGGAACCACTTATTAAAATTGTTGTCCTCTATGAGATTTTGTCACTCCTGGGCAAGAGTATATACTGCACACATAAGTATACTTTTGTTGTTGCTTTGCACAAAAAAAGTATTTTTTTACAAATAGAGTGGTTTTTCGATTTTTTTAACCCAAAAACGCTTGCTTGAAATATGGAAGACAACACAACAACATTGCACAGACAAACCCTTGTTATAATTTTGTGGCAGAAACTTCTGGAAATGTTTTCTTCTCTTATATAGAAAGAGACTGAAAGAGGGGGAAATTAACCTCTCTAATACTCATCAGCAACATAATGATCATATCAAATTTGTCATTAGTGGCATTTTGTTGTGGCATCAACAAAATCATATAGGGTGCAACAACCAGTAATATAAAATGTTCAGTATGGGGAAAAAGAACTGTGAAAGTGAAGCAGAAGAGGTCAAATGACAGAGAAACATCATCAAGTAAAAAACAGAAAAAAGGGGTTTGTTTGTTTGTTACAAAATGCTCATGAAAGGAAAGGTGTACAGGAAAGAAGGCAACCTGTCTCAGCTTTCCCCTACTAGAATTATATTAGTAATTTAATAGGTGACTACAAATGAAGGTTTAAAAAGCATTTAGGTAGTTTACAAGGCAGTTATATACATTTCTATTCAGAGATATGTCTCAGGCAAGTCTATAAGGGTTGCACCTTTAGAAACCCTTACAATCTTTAACATAAAACTATTATGTATTTATCCAGTAGACTGACCTAGAGCCTCTACACACTGGGCAGAATACCATGAACCAGCCCCATCATATCCTGCCCATAGTTCTGGCCCATTTCTATCCCGTTCCAATGTCATAGGCCATGACTCGAACCTTCAGAGGGAATGTTGCAGTGGCTCTTACACTTCTTCTATTCTACCCCTTCTTTGCTGGATAGAGGCTTTAGGTGTGTACTTAGTGCAGTAAATTCCTGCCTTTTAGGCAGCTGACATGTTGCCAATAAATAAATAAATAAATAAATGAAGAAAGAAAGAAAGCACTACTGCAATTTGATCAGAAATAAATCATAACCTTGGTACATTAATGAAGACCATCAGGACAGTATAATTGGTTGTTTGAATGATCCTGGCAAACAATGGATTGTTTAACTTTGCTGTGAACATGTCTAATTTAGGGGGCAGCTCAGCAAAGGCAGTGAGAGTGCCCCTTGCCCCTTTAACATCTAGGGATGTGGAAATCCGCTACGAGGCAGGCAGAAGCAGAAGCAGAAAGTTTGACTTTCTATTGAGCCAAGAAAAATGGAGGACCTTAAGTGCCCTACATTTTGGGCTGAGTTTTGTCCTGTGGTTGTCCTACAGTTTGGTCTAGATTTTGTCCTACATTTTGTCCCAGGTTTTAGTGGACAATTATGGCAACCCTACAACTAATTATAGTTGGGTTTTTTTTTATTAATTATGAGGAATTATATTTTATAATGACTGTGAGGGTACATGGACTATAGTGCTCTTTATAACTGTTTTATTGTTGCTTGATATTTTGTGTGTGTGTGTGTGTGTGTGTGTGTGTGTGTGTGTGTGTGTATTTCCCCTCTAGCCAGAGTCAATTATTGTTAGTTGATTATATGTTATGTAATTCTTTAACTATTATTATGTTATGTATTGTGTTTTGTAATTTGTATTTTTTATACTTTCTTCATTTTTATTATGCTATTATGATATGTTTGTATTTTGTTTCAATTTATTTAATATTAATTGAGTGGAGTTGTGCTGGGGAGGGAAGGGATTAATTATGACCTTTATTTATTTGTAATGTATTCTTTTGATGTTGTTTGAATTGTGTTGTATTACATTGTACTCCTCTATTGTTGTAACCCACCCGGATTCCATGTGATTGGGCAGGATATAAATAAATCCGTATTATTATTATTATTATTATTATTATTATTATTATTATATTACCCTTTTCCAAATTTTCTGTTACAGCATCTCAGACCAAAGCACAGCCAGTCCAATGATTCAAGAACATAATGTTCTCAAGATCTGGCAATCTGATGTGATTATTCCAGGCCTGTTGTCTTCAGCTGCTGTAGCAAGAAGACCACAGCACATGCTCTGTTTGCTCAACCATTTAATACTTGTCAGCCCACCTGGACCAAACAT
This sequence comes from Sceloporus undulatus, assembly GCF_019175285.1. Taxonomy (NCBI): domain Eukaryota; kingdom Metazoa; phylum Chordata; class Lepidosauria; order Squamata; family Phrynosomatidae; genus Sceloporus; species Sceloporus undulatus. The sequence continues at coordinate 234,555,040 of NC_056522.1, forward strand.
TCCCATTCTGGAGGTGTTCACATCTCTGTGAGCTCAGAAGATGATTAGATACTCACGGGTGGAGATGCAAACAAGGTCCCAAAAACTGGACCTCACAAAGAGCAAACAGTATTAGAAAATGTGAAGCAAAAAGTTTGAAGTCTGAAGTGTAGCAGAAGCTCCCAAAAACCCAAGAAGGATAGAATGTAGTACTGTAACAGATGCTGTGTCCTTACACAGACTGATATGTGTTATAATGGTAGCATATTAGAGTGTGGCAGTGGCCTCCAACCCATGCCAGCGGAGACCACTGCTCTGATGTACAGTTGTGTAGTTTTTTTCCAGGGAGTAGCACCAGGCCTCAAAAATTAATTGGCACGATAAAGAACAGTCCAAAATTGTTATTTCATAAATGGAGAGACATCATTTTAGATCAATAGAGAGCCATGCTAAAGACCTCATGTATTATTTATATGTATTATGCTATTATTTCTTAGATTGTACGCCATGGGCAGGTTTACTTTATCCATTTTATTGTTTGTATGTACAGTGCTGTGTAAATCTACAGCACTATATAAATAAAGCATAATGATGATGATGATGATGGTACCTACAGAGAGGCAGAGGCACACTTAGGAGTTTATTGCACTTACCTTAGAATGGCCCCTGAGCGTTCTTAAAGGGGCCGTTCTGGGGACGAGAGGCAGCAGGGAACGCTATATATCGCACAGCGAGAACGCCGCTGCTGAGCGTTCCCCTTCCGTTCTGGGAGCATTCCCCAGGGCCAATTTTCAGGAACGCTTTCTCAAGCGTTCTTGAAAATCGGCCTCTAGAACGGAACAGAAAGCTCCCAGAACGGAAGGGGAACGCTTGGCGGTGGCAGCAGCAGCATTCTCACTGTGCAGTATACAGCATTCCCCGCCGCCTCCCGACCCCAGAACGGCCCCTTTAAGAATGCTCAGGGGCCATTCTAAGGTAAGTGCGATAAACTTCTTAAACATAACTGACAAGCTGAAACAGTCCAAGCAAGTAAAATGTCATCACCTCTGTAAATCAGTCACATGAAAGAAGATGTCTACTTTGACATACAGGTGTATGCTGGACTTAAGCTTATATATGTGACTAACAGTATGCCCACCACTGTAGGACTTCCAGGAAAATAGAATTGTCAGACCATATTACATGATCCTTTTCTAACATTCTACTAAGCAAACCGAATTCTCTCATGAACAACAGGCTCTTTTATGGAGTAGAACACCTCTACTAGAGGTGTGCGATTGTGGGCAAGGGAACCCCAAAAATGTTCTTGCTGTGTCCTAATGTTAACTGGCTGAACATTACATGAACAGAAGCCTGGACTATACAGGCCTTTGGTCCAATCTACTTTGAATCTTCTTTCTGTGCTCTAAAATTAAGCCTTTGATGTACATCAGCAATTCCCTTTTGTTTGTACTGTCAAAATTAATCAGGAGATACCTTCGAATTTGCACGCATGAAAGGAATTAATAGATGGTCTGCTTCCACTAAGTACCTTATTTCAATCTTGTCAGTCTCTATTTTGAGGCAATGCCCAAAATGTACATCTTAATAGAAATAAAAAAAATCCAAGGACATGCCCTGCAGAGAACTAAGTGATTTCATTTACATTATTATTATTATTATACAGGTATTACATATATGGTAGTATTAGAGGCTATTGAAATAGAAATACATCTTTTAACACCATACACATGCTGGGGTTTTTTTGGGGGGGGGCTTGATATAATTTTAAGAAAGAAGATTAGTCCACTATCTATTGACAAATGACACTTAACACCTGGCCAATGGCCTATTTAACTAAACAGGCAAACATGACAAAGCAAGTAAAACGATGGTCAATATATAAAGAAATGTTGTGTGTGTGTGTGTATGTGTTTGTGTGTGTTTGTGTCATTGTTTTGAACGTTTTTTCTGTTGGGGTTCATCTTATTATAGACATGTATTTTGTATTTTCTCCTTTAAAACATAGCTCCAGTTGTCCCAGTTTGTCAAAGACAGTCTTGATTAGTCATGTTGTCCCACTTTTTCAATTGCTTTTAAAATGTCCTGATTTTTCTGTCCACTTTCCCTCTTTGTCTTTAGTTTACTTCAACCACTGCAAATTGTATTCAAAGTGGAAAAGGAATTTATGCTCAATAACTCAGGGTGGAATCATGCCCTTCTCAACAGACTCAGCAAAAGCAAACTGCTACAGCCTCTACTAATTTCCCTGTTCTTCCTCATTCATACGTTTTGCCATCTTGACTACATTCTGATGTTGCTTGGCTACATATGTTACATAAAAATGTGTTTCTGTCACCAAACAGGAAAACATTTACTGACATCTGTAAAATCTTTTTCTTTCTTGCCAAACTTAGATTTATATTTTTGAAAATAACATCTACTACCAACCTGATGTAAAGAGTAGCTCTTTGCGACTAACATCATCTGGAAAAGAAGGAATTGTGTTTAATGGAATTGCAGACTGGTTATATGAAGGTAAGTTGCACAAATACACTTTAGTTTTCTTATAAACACAGGGGGCATTGTAAATGTACTTGTTCAATTTCTCTGGGAAAAACCTATTCATTCTAGGACAATGCTGTTGATTGTTCTTTTACCTTTAAAGATTCCTTTCATAATTGTATGCACTTATAATAATAGCATGCTACACATATGAAGTAAGCAAAGGCTTTGTTAGCAATCATTTAAACTCTCAAAATCCTCTTTATCCTCTTCCTTTGAGATGAAAAATTGAATGGGAAATGGAACAGAAGACAAAACATGTTCATCTTTTTTAGTAACAGTCCTGAAAATTATAGTGTTTATTGTCTATTGCTATATTTTTAGTAACAAGCCTGGACATTTCTAGGGTTTGCAAGCATGTATGCAGTACAGCAGTTTAGAGTTGCCAGGTCAAGCAAATCACATGTCCTGAAATTTCAGGGCTAAAGCTGGAGACCTAAGAAAGATTCCTGGTGACATTATCAGAGACAGATCCCCAAATTCAAATTGACATTCTCACACACCTAGGGCACATGTAAGTCTGTCCCTTGCTTACCACTCCACCAAATGCATCTGAGGAAGTAGACTTAAATATACAAAAACTCATGCTGCCAATTTCTTTCTTTAGTTAGTCTGAAAGATGCTACAAGAACTCTGTACATACTGATTCTACAGATTAAGACAGCTATATCTTTGAATTGTAGCAGCAAATAAAAAAAGACTTGAAACAATTGCTAAGGAAAGTCAAAGAAGAAAGTGCTAAGGCAGGTTTACAGTTGAACATTAAGAAAACAAAAATGATGATGACAGAGGATTTACATACATTCAGTGTAGACAATGAGGAAATTGAAATAGTTAAAGACCTCCCGTACCTTGGATTGGTCACTGATCAAAATGGTGATTTCAGTCAAGAAGTCAGAAGAAGACTAGGAATTGGAAGGGTAGCCATGAAGTTCCTGAAGTGCAATGATATCATTGAATGCTAAAGTTAAGATTGTCCATGCCATCATATTTCCCATTTCTGTGTATGAATATGACAGCTAGATGGTGAAGATAGATAGAAAGTAAGAAAATAAGTTCAGTTGAGATGTGGTGCTGGCGAAGAATTCTGAGGATGCCGTAAGATGGCTAAAAGGACAAACAAGTACTTCCTAGAAAGGATCAAGTCTGAACTATTCCTAGATGACTAAACTGAGGCTATTGTACTTTGGCCATATGAGAAGGCATGGTTCACTAGAAAAGATAACAAAGCTTGGAAAGGTAAGAAGCAGTAGGAAGAGAAAAAGACTACATATCAGATGGATAGACTTAATTAAGGAGGACATAGCCCTGAGTCTTCCAGATATAATCAGAAAGGATAGGGTATCTTGAAAGTGTCTATTCACAAGGTCATTATGAGTTGAGGTTGACCTGAAGGCAATAGACAACTTATTTTAATTACCATTATTTTTATGATAGCACTATTACTATACATAATCATGTTTAAGTCCAATAGCATCCAAAGTCCACCAAACAGTAATATTTCTATTGGGTCAACAAAAATGCACAATATACATGTTGCAAGCTTTGACGCTCCATGGACTTCTTCATCAGGAAATGTGTTTAAAACAATACAGGAGTATGCCTGATGAAGAGGCTGGTGGAACTTCAAAAGCTGCAACATACATATTGTGCATTTTGGTTGGCCCACTGTTTGGTGGATTTTAGATGTTATTGGATTTTGTTGTATGGCCAACACAGCTACTCCTGAATCATGTATAGTTTTACTGGGTATATCAAAATCTTATAGAAATGCACAATTAACACTACTGCCCTAAATGTATTGTATAGTTATAGACATAAGCTCAAAGAAACTACAGTTCATGCAGGGCAGTGAAGACGTGATGATCCTATTTAGCATTTTTTTCAAAAAAAAATCTTCCCTGTTATTTACTGATTGTATAAAGAGAGACATAAACTTCCAACAGATTGTCAGACACCCTCAAAGATTCTGGTGCATCTCTAACCTTTTCATACTGTAAAATACATACAAACTCAGTGGGATATGTAAGGTCTCAGATTTTTCATTGCTGAGTAGTATAAAGGACTGTGGTCTTCTCTATCATTTTCTTTTCCTTTCTTTTTTCTTGTCTATCTGAATAAGATAATAAGTTTAAAAGCAGCAGGAAGATGAGTAAATAAACTAGTATATGAAGTGGTCTTCAGTGGGACTCCAAACAAGCAGAAGGTTAAAGGCTATCAGAGAGTCATGGTCATGATAAATATATATCTCCCTCCATACCAAAGAAAGTGTAGGCTATCACTGTGCATATATTTGTTGCTAGCATGCACAAATAGGAGGGAATTATTTCCTTTATACCCTGCTTGTGAGCTTCCCCCAGGCATCTTGTTGGACAAAGACCATACAGGCCTTTGGTGTGATCCAGCATGAGTCTTTTTCTATTCTGCAAGTAAACTGGGATCTTTGTATGTGAATTGTGTGCCCCAGTTGCCAATTCCCTGGGTTTTAAGAACTTCTTTTCTCTCCCAGAGGAGCTGCTTCATTCTCATATTACTCATTGGTGGTCACCTGATGGAGAGAGGCTGGCGTTTCTTATGATAAATGATTCTTTAGTACCAAACATGGTTATTCCTCGCTTCACTGGATTTCTTTATCCTAGAGGAAAGCAGTATCCATATCCAAAGGTAAGGAAACTTTATATACAAAAGTTATTACTACTTACAGGCTATACACAAAGGGATCTTGTAGAATCTTTGAGACTAACTGTATGAAAGAAGTTGTAGCATAAACTTTCTTAGACTTGATCTACTTCCTTAGATTACAGTTTATAGGATTCAGTACTACCAAAGTACTGATTCCATCTTTGTTTTTTAAAAAGTCCAAATTGCATCCTTTCTTTTAAAAAAGTGGAAACTGGTAGGTTTGTGCAACTGATACAGCGAACTAACAAAACAAATACAGTTTTTGAACTTATTTCCAACAGCTCTAGATCTGATTTCCTTGGCTTGATTATTCAGTTCTGGATTAGAATGGCACAGTCCAGAGTGCTTCAGACACATAGGGAGATCCAGTCATAAAAAATAATTAGGAAAAAATGAGAATGTGTCTGTACCTCAATGGTATAAGAAAGACATACTGTGATGCAGAAGAGAAGAAAGAGGGAGGAACCTTGCTCATTGACAATTCTATTGAGGAAAGGATCTCACTAGCAGTCTCACATGTTCATGCAGAGAGGTTAGGTGAATCACAGAAATCACGTAGTCAGTTATCTCCACCAGTATTTAAGGGGAAAGAGTTTGCCAGCTTTAACAGTAATAGTAGCTGAACATGAAAGAGATATGATATTTGGGAGGGTGTGTGTCATTTGTATTGATCTCGTTCAGTCTTTCTCTTTTTAATTTCTTTTTATTACATAGCCTAGCTTCATTGTCTGTCTGTCATTTGTTAATTTGTCTATCAGCCTTTGCAATTTTAGCCAATGAAGTTTAACTCCAGTTGTATTTGTTACATGTTAGATGGAAGGAAGACAGTCTGAGTAATCACAGAAAAGGCAGACCATTGTCTGGGGCTATTCATAGATGGAAGCAGATCCCAGGAATACAGTCTGCCTTAGGAGACAGCATCAGGCAGCCTTGCTCAAGAAAGAAACAGACAGCAGGTTTAAGACCCATACAGGAAGAACAAAGGGCAATGAATCATTGGCAGGAATATTTCTCTGTCTTTCCCCATTCTTCTGAAGGTGCAGGCAGGCAGAGGTAGGTTGGAATATTGGGCCTTGAGAGAGAAATTTCCATCCATACCAACACAGATCACTTAATGCCTTACGAATAAGCAGATGGATTAATCAGGGGGATCTCATCAGTTGATCTGCTGATAAAGCATCCCCATGTCATATCTGATTTGCAGAAACCCTATCAATGAGGTTCTCTTGGCAAGATTTGCTCAGAGCAGGAGTTGCCTTTGCTGAGTCAAAGGTAATTGCTGGTTACCTTTGCTCTTAGGTTGAGAGAAGTGACTTGCCCAAGGTCACCCAGCAAGTTTCCAGGGCTAAACAAGCAATTCAATCTTGATCTCAAAAGTCATACTCCATTGTTCAAACCACTACACTATGCTGACTCATAAGGATAACTACCTTAAAAAATTGTAAATACCATAGTCACCATGAATATGCTGTAATTTCAGCTGCACTGCAGAATTAATGCAGTATGACACTGCTTTAACTGCCATGGATCAGTGCTATGGGCTTCTGCCATTTTTAGTTTCTTGTGAAACTAGAGTTCTTTGACAAAGAAAGCTAATATCTCACAAAGCTACAGTTCCCAGAATTCCATAGTATTGAACCATGAAAGTTAAAGTGGTGTCAAACTGCATTAATTCTGCAGTGCAGCTGAAATTACAGCATATTCATGGTGACTATGGTATTTACAATTTTTTAAGGTAGTTATGGCTTGGGCCCAGGATACCTGAAGGACCGCCTCTCCCCATACATTCTGCCCCGCACCCTCAGAACTTCTGGGCAGCAACTACTCAGGGTTCCAGGGACCAGACTCTCCTCCACAAAAAGGAGGACGTATTCCAGCGTCACCCCTGCCCTTTGGAATATGCTGCCCACAGAGCTCCGCTTGGCCATCTCCCTAGCTCAGTTTAGAAGGGACTTGAAAACCTTCCTATTTCGAGCTGCATTCCCCAAATGAGTTCCTGATGGCCTTCCTCCCTCTTTGGTCGGCAAGATGGTTGGCTGATGGGGTTTTGACTTGTTTTTAATATGTGTATATTATTGTATTGTGTTTGATTTTATTGTAATGTTCACCGCCCTGATCGATGGAAGGGCGGTATATAAATAAAATTTTTATTTATTTATTATTATTATTAATTCTGCAGTGTAGATGCCATTTTCATTTTCATTAGCATTATCATATCTGATCTTAATTAAATTACAACAGATTTAGCTGATCTATGTTCTGGTGGGACAAAGCTAATTTATAGAAAATAATGAAATAGGAAAAGTTTGACAAGTTCAGTTAGCCCATTTGATATTAATTTTAAAATTAAATTCTTAAATGATAACACACCATCAAAAATTAAATAGTTAGACCATCTTTTACTAATATCATCAGCTAAGATCACTCATTTGTTTACAGGAGCAGAAATAAACTCTAAAATTGCTTTATTCGATTTTTTTTAAAGCAATATCTCATTCTGAAGTACCAGAAGCAAAACAAAATAAAGATCAAAATGTGAAATGTTACTAATGTTTATGAACAGGAAATGCATATCTCCTGCCATTTATCACTGGTGCTGTAGAATTATGTTGTACTGTATATTAAAAACCTTTAGCTTTGTTTGCTATTTCTGGTAGCTTTTAGTTTTACTGTTTTTGTTGTTGTTCTTGCTTGTGTGCCTTCAAGTAGTTTCCTACTTATGGCAACCCTAAGGACACTATCACACAGGGAAAATCAGGGGATTAAAAGGGGATTTTCCCAGGAAAGTCACATGATTACAGTGAAGGTTTTCACACACATCACAATCAGAGAGGACCTATCCCAGGAAGAACCAGGAATGCTCCAGCAACAAACCATTCACAGGATTTCCTCATGAAAGATTTATTGCTGGAGCGTTCCCAGTTCTTCCTGGATTAAGTCCTCTCAGATCTCAGTATGTATGAAAATCTTTACTGTGATCATGTGACTTTCCCAGGAAAATGCCTTTTTAATTCTGTGATTTCCCCCATGTGACGGTGTCCTAAGTCAAACTTATTATGGGGTTTTCTGTATGTGACTCACTCAAAGTCACAAAATGGGCTTCCGTGGTCAAGAAGGAAATTGAACCTTGATCTCCAGAACTGTGTTCTGACAAACCAGTACACTACTCTGGCTGAATGCACTGATCTAGTAATATTGTTAAGAGTCATAGAATCATAGTCGGAAACATCCTTATGGGCTGTCAAGTCCAACCTCTGATTCAACGCAGAATATCCAGGTTAATTATCATCAGTGGGGATGTATCAAGCCTCCCTTTGAAGACATCTACCATTTTTCTAGTCAATTGGCAAACCACTCTTGCTGTCCAAACGTTCCTTCTAATATTCATTCAAAATCTACACTCCTGTAACTCCAAACGTTAAACCTTATGCTACCCTCTTGGGCAGCAGAAATCAGGCCTACCCCCTTCTCTTTGTGGTAGTCTTTGAGGTATTAAAAGAGTGTAATCATGCCACTCCTCAATCTTCTTTTCACCAAGCTGAATGACTTCAACTCCTTCAACCTTTCCTCATATGTTTGGTTCTCCATATTATTTTTTTCCATACCTTTTCTCATCCTTGTTGCCCTTTTCTGAACCTGATCCAACTTGTGTATATCCTTATTAAAATGAGGTGCCCAGAACTAAATGCAGTACACCAAATGAGGCCTGACTAGTAGAGAATATAGTGGGACCATTCCTTCCCCTGACTTGGAAACTATGCTTTTATAAATACAAGTTAAAACAATGTTTACCTTCTTTGCTGCACCATCACACTGATACTTCATATTCAGCTTATGATCAACAATAATTATAATGTCCTTTATGCATGTTGTTCTGCTGAGCAGTGTATCCTATAAGTAGTACTGTTGAGCCATGTATCCTATCCTATATCTGTGTGTTTGGTTTTTTGGTGGCCTAAAGGTAGAATTATGCATTTGTCTATTTCATTTGATTAATTTCTAGTTTATATAGGACCTTTAGAATTCTGTTCCTATTTTCCAATATTTTAGCCACCCTCCCAGTTTTATGTCACCTGCAAACTTGATAACGACCCCCCTCCCCCGCCCTATCATCTAAATCATTGATAAAATTGTTGAAGGGTAATGGCCCTGGTATAAAATCCTGAGACATGCCACTGGAAATCTCTTTCCAGTTTGAAGAGTGGTTGATTATGACTTTTCCAACCAATTATAGATCTGTCTGATAGTGTTTTTGTTCCATATTTAATCAGATTGCTAATCAAAATACAGTGGGACCTTCTCTTATGTGGGGGATCTGTTCCTGACCCCCTCCTCTACATAAGGCAAAAAACGCATATGCTCGAGCCCTGTTGGAAACAATGACTCAGCATTCATGGCACAGACATGTGTGCTATTTTTTTTCATGTGGCGGGCTTCCGCATAAGCTGAAAGGTGTGTATGGCATGTCCTCATATGGTGTGGGTGCACTGTATTATGTAGGAATTTTATCAAATGCTTTGATAAAATCCAGATAAATGACATTCACAGCAGTCCCAGCATCTGATAAACTAGTGATTTGATCAAAAAAAGATATATTAGTTTGCCGGTATTGCCAAACCCATTGCTGGATCCTACATATCACTGCACTGTCATTGAGATACTTGCAGAAAGACTTCTGTATAATATGTTCTAATATTCTTCCTTTTATTGATGTCCTAGAACTTTTTATTTATTTATTTATTTATTACTCTTTTGGGGGGGGGAAACAAGACATTATTTGTCCTCCTTCAGTCTTCTGGCACCTCACCTGTTCTTCAAGACTTCTCAAAACAGATGGCAAACAATTCCGAAAGTACATCAGCAGGTTCCTTCAATACACTGGGATGCAGTACATCTAGCCTTGCAGATTTGTACTCATTTAGGTTAGCCAGGTGATTCCTGACTAACCCTCTATCAGCCTTGATTTGCAGTTCAGATCCACTGCCCAGGTTTCTGCTGCTATATTGAAGCACATATTTCTCTTTTGGGGGGGGAAACTAAAGCAAAGTAGATATCGAGTAGTGCTACCTTTTCGTTGTGGTCTGTTAGCATTTTACCAGTCCCATTGAACAGCAATCCCACTGTCTCCTTGGTGATTCACATGCCTCACATGTATTTTAAAAAACCCTGTTTTAGTGTTCCCTGCTTTCCTAGCCAGTCTCTACTCATTCTGACCATTAGGATTCTTTATACTATTCTTGCAAACCTGGACTACACTTGGTGATTTGTCCTTCCTTCCAGTCTATATACTGTACATACTTCTTTTTTTCCATTTTCTTTCTCTGTGAGTTTGCTGTGCAGCCACATTGGCTCTTTCAGATGTTACCCATGTTTTGTATCCCATGGAATTGTTTGTGATAGTGCTTTTTGCAACTCTTTCAAGAATTGCCATCTGTGCTGGGTGTCATTTTCCTTTAGCATGTCTAGCTATGGAATTCAACCCAATAATTCCATAAATTTATTAAAATCCTGAAATCCAAGGTCTATGTTTGACTATACTTTTCTTTGCCCTGTCCCACAATTGTGAATTCTAGCATTACGTAGTCACTTTCCCCCTAAAATATTGCAGTGACTAACTCCTCCCTATTGGTTAGGATCACGTCCAGGATTGCTGATCCCCTTCTTCCTTCCCGTACCTTTTGAAATAAGAAATTATCTGAAAAACACATTAAGAATTTGTTGGAGAACCCCTGCTTAGCAAAGTTAGTATTTCAGCAAATATCGGAGTAACTGAATTCCCCCTGAATTACTTCTTTCATCTTTGAGATCTCTTTGTTTGTGAAAAGCATCATCCACCACCTCTGTAGTAAACTCCTACCACAATGTTGCATTTATTTATTTCTCTGTTTATTTTTACCCAGATGCTCTCAGCTTATCCACTCTGATCACTCCCATTTCTGTACAAGTGAATTTGTCTTGGACTTGTAATGCTACTCCCCCTCCTCTTCTACCACATCTATTATTTTTGGAACAGCTTATACCCTTGAGTTGCAATATTCCAATCATGGGACTCATCACACTAACTCTAGGTCTGAGTTTTGGCAGATACATGCAAGGTGAAGACAGCACACTTCCTGGTTCATCTTGTCCAGCTGGCACACAATGAGTCCCCAACCAGTGAGTCCCCAACCACCACACCTTTCTTTTCTCCTTATGGTTGGCAGTTACCTTGACTCCTTCCTTGGCATGTGGTATCCCTTGTTGCTAGTTGACTGTTTGAGCATCTTCACTGCTGATATCCTGCTGAAGATATAGGAAGTGATTGTTTAGTTGAGAGGTTCTAAATCACTTCTGTACAATTGCTCCCTGACAGTAAACTTGTTTCACATTTTAAAAGTATATTTAACTTTTACAAGTCCTTTCAATCATAACAGCAAAATTGTTTTCAGCAGTTTTTTACAGATCTATGCAAAAATTTAAATGCCATGTCATGCTGGCACTACATGAGTAGAATGACAGACTTCTTTCTCCCTCTTTTCATGCCACTTTGAAATCAAGTCTGGAGGGTTTCTTAAAAATAGATTTGAGGGAGTCTATTTCCAGGGCCCAGATTAAAAAGAGTTAGGATTTACTCTGGATTTGACCAGATAAACTGGATATTTGTGCAAGTGTGTGGACTTTGCTCCATGGGGACTTTGGAGTGGGGCTAAGGATGGGAGGAGCTTTTGGTGGGTAGAACTGGCTCAGTCTGGCAAGCCTGATGTGTGTCTCCATGGTTTTTTTTTTTAACTTTTCTGTATGTTCAGCCATGAGATCATTGGTGGGGGTTTAGATCAATCTATTCCCTTCCTTTTTTCCCTCACTTGAGTATCAGATTTGTTTTTACTGTTCTTCCTCCTCTGATGCTCCCTCCCACCCAACAATGCTGTGTCGTCTTTGTTTTTACTTCAGTGAATGGAATACATGTATTCCCTGTTCCCTCCCAATACTCATTCACTCACTTTCTCACTCACTCATGTGGAGATCTCACACACTCCCAGTCCCTCCCATATATACATTACAGAGCTCCATGCAACTAAGCGAGGAAATGATAGGGATTGGGGGGGGGGAGTGTGTGTGAGATCTCTGCATGAGTAAGCAGGTGAATGAATGATGTGGGGGGGGGGAGGGGTCAGAGGAAGGAGAGTAAAATCAAATGCAATAAAAGATAAATAAATAAATAAATTTAGTAGTTATTAATAAATTATTAATAATGAATAATAAAATAGATAAATAAAATACAATTTTATCTTTTCTCCATTACGTGTGTATGTGTGTGTACATTTAAAACTCTCTCTGGGGTGGCGAAAGAGGAAAGATCATTTGATGAAGAGGATTCCAATCAGAGTGGGTCCAGTAGATTGACTGGTAAACAATAACGGTTATTGGCTGATAGGCTGATGACTATTGGGAAGGGAGAAAGTTTGCCAGGGGGAAATGTGTTGCTGGTTCTGTTGAGGTCACCTTGCTATGTCTGTAAACATGTGGCATTAACAGGGTTACTGTAGGATCACTACAGATCAGAAAAATATGAGGTGAGGCTTTTTTTCTTTGTTATTCATCAGTGTAGATGTGCCCGTTGTCTGTTAAACTGCAAACAGGTATACTTTACCCACAAAAGACCCCTGATTGGAAGCTTTTACAGGGGCCTGTTTTCTTACTTTAAAAGCCTTTGAATGTGTTTTAATACACAGTTGTTCAGAAAAAGTTGCAAAATATCCTGCCAATGAAATTATTCTTGTAAATAACTTAATTTAGCATTCTTACATGTTGAATAAATGTGTTCTCAATGTTAAAGTATTTTACTTGGGGAATCAAAAATGTGCTCTGCCTAGAATACAAGAAAGCATTTTGTAACACATATAGTATTTGATAGTTTTGTACATTGTGACATAGTGGGTTGAATATTGGACTACAACCCTAGAGACCTGGGTTTGATTCCCAACTTGGCCATGAAACCCACTGGGTTACCTTGGACAAGTCATATCCTCTCATCCTTAGAGGAAAGCAATGGCAGACCTCCTCTGAAAAAGTTTTGCCAAGAAAGTCCCAATGACAGGGTCACCTTAGGATTGCCATAAGTTGGAAATGACTTGAAGGGACACAACAACAATAAAGTTTTTCATTAAACACCATAGGGTAGGACATACTCAACTGTCTTGACAAGACATATGAAGCCATGTCGCATTCTGGAATCCATGTCAGTGCTCCCCAAAGTGATGTTTCTTGAACTGGTGATGGTCCCTAAGTTGTTGGCTGCCAGTTCCTGGCAGGTTTTCAAGGAAGAAAGAAACAATTATAAACAAAGGGTAGAAATATGGTGTCAATCCCTGGCACTCTGGGGGGAGGGGAATACTCACTTCCACCTGCAGATATCCTCAAAAGCAATGATCAATATGTTGCATGTATATTGGTTTGATCATTTGTTCTTTGTCTTTATCCTTTGTTCTTTGTCCCCCTAAAGGCAGGAGAAATGAATCCAACAGTAAAGTTATATGTAGTCAATCTATATGGACCAACGCATACATTAGAACTCATGCCACCAGACAGCTTTAAAACAAGGTGAGTAATTTGGAATCTGATATTTAATTTACTGTAACTATGTTACCTGAAAACTGATGACCTAGCAGTTGTATACCTTTCTTTAAGGTCACAGTATAAACTCTTCCATACTGCTTAGTAAAATTATTCAAAAATTTCCTGCAGAAATGGCATATGAATCTGTGTGGCATATGGAGGAAAAGAGGACATTGTACATCTGAATTTACATAGGTCACACCTTGTGTGTGTGTGTGTATTTATTTATTTTTGTATCTGTGATTCTGTGTCTCTCTGTGTGTATGATGTGGATGTGTGTGTCTTATTTTACTACAGTTCTTAACAATAGAGTCCAGCATGGTCAACTTCTTCCAGAAGTCATTCATTTCCATGGAGTTTGTTATTATCCAAGGTTTTGTATTTCTGTAAGAGCATACCTATAAGAATATTTCTATGAGAACGTACACTAAAACCACAGAAATTAAGGGTGAGGAGAGAAGAAAGGAAGGAAGGAAGGAAGGAAGGAAGGGAAGAAGATGACTTTTGATCCTACTGTTGAAGAAGCAATTCCTTCTCTTTTTCAACAAACAACAATATCCTTTTTTCAATGGCTTACTCTTTCTAATAACCAAAATCCAATGGTAGCCAAACCTTTTCTCTTTTGTTGTTGTTGCAAAAAGTCAATAAAGTTTCAGCCTTGAGGTAATATCCAAAAAATCTGTAGTTAAATCAAATAATTTGTGTATTTCCAATAAATGTATCAACTTCAGCCTCTTTTTGTCATGCTTAATGATAAGTTTTATCTTCTCTCTCTTAAAATAGTTTACTACCAAATTTATATACATTCTATCAATTCTTCTAACGTCCTACACCCCTAATACATCATTTTTGTAACAGAATATCAATACAACTCCCCTTAACCATATTATCCCTTCATCCATCCACTTATTATAGCCGGAATTTTTAACCTCACTGCAACATCAAATACATATGTTTTTCTCTCTAACATCGTACATTAACAATACTTCATTTTGAAGAGGTTTTCTTTAAGATCTTAACATAATATCACTTTTCCATCCTTTAACCATATTTTCCATTAAACTGTCTTGTGTATGGAAGTCAAAATTCTTGACTCCTTTTATGCTGCTTCCCTTAACCTTTTCTCACTTTATGCCATTGTTTGTAAGTTACAACTGTTATCTCAAGGACAGAGTTATTTGAAACACACAGAACGTGATAGTCATAAGATACATTTTGCTACACATCAGAAACAAATTAACCTCTCCTCTCTTAGCATTATTAAGGGACAGCATAGCATTCATCTTTCCCCAAACACTAGCTAAACACTCAACATTTGTTTTAGTTTTAAAATGTTTCTCATGATCTCCACTTGATCATGAATAATCATATTTTATTAATACCAGTTGTGTCAACACATCAGATTTCCCCCCCTCATTTCTTGATCAACTTCTTCAGATTCCACTATGTCCCTGAATTGCTTCATATCTCCCATCTCTTCTCCATCCAGTTCCCCTGTCTCTTCTAAAAACATTCCTTTCTTAATACATGCCATGTTGTCTTTTCGCTCCATTCCCTTCACACACACCCTTCGAACCCCCCCTTCGAACCCACCCCCCTTACTTTTTCTAATCGCTTTGTTCCTTATATTAGCTATAATATCTACTTTCCTCAGAAAGAAAAAAATAACATTTCACTCCTTTGCCTCACTAATAACAACCACTCTCCAGCTTATTCGTCAATTTGTAAATACTTTCTCAATAAAGATTATCTGTAAAAACATTCCTTTCACAGCCTTCATTTATTTTCTCAAAAGCCTAATCTCCTCCAGTTTTTCACTAGAAGTGCTTGTTCTTCTTTCTCTGTAAAACGTGCCAGTCTTCTAATAGTGATTGTATTCCACCAAAGACATCCATGCAAACTCCATAATTTCAGCATTGCAGTCACTCCTTAACATTTATAAGAGAACTTCTCATGGAGGGAATGTCTTTAATCTCTTTTGTACATCCCAGTGTGCAAAATACATTCCAATAAAAAATTCTCAATATCCTTATAACATCCTTAGTCCATTGTTTCCTTTGTCCATTGAAGCTTTGCTTTGTCTATTGAAGTTTCCTTTGTCTATTGAAGCTGTGCTAAATCACCTTTATTATTAAGCTGTTTGCCTTTAAATCAATGTGTTATCAATAGGCTTGGTTTTCTCAGCCCTTAGTCAAGTATAACCAAGGCAGACTTAGCAAGATATTCACTATCCCCATCAAAACAGAAGATCTCTCTTCAGATGTAAATTAAGTGATTAGATAATTAAGTTTACGAAGTGAGGTTTGCAATTTAGTGTACTTTTAAAGGCATGGTTTAGCAGCTGAGCTCCATGTCTTTCCCCATCGCCTCCCACCACTCACACTTGCTTCAAACTACAATTTCTGTGGCCTTCTCACAAGGAACAGTCACATTCCAGAGTTTCTGTGGATAGGGTTGCCATAATTCTCTACTAAAAACCGGGACAAAATGTAGGACAAAATTTAGCCCAAAATGTAGGACATTTAAGAAAAATGGAGGACCTTAAATGTCCTACATTTTGGGCTAAATTTTATCCTACAATTGTCCTATATTTGGGTCTAAATTTTGTCCTGGTTTTTAGTAGAGAATTATGGCAACCCTATCTGTAGACAATCTCCCATTTCATAGAATCATAGAGTTGGAAGAGACCACAAGGGCCATCCAGTCCAACCCCCTGCCATGCAGGAAATCCAATTCAAAGCATCCCCAACAGATGGCCATCCAGCCTCTGCTTAAAGACCTCCAAGGAAGGAGACTCCACTACACTCCGAGGGAGTGTGTTCCATAGTCGGACAGCCCTTACTGTCAGGAGGTTCTTCCTAATGTTGAGGTGGAATCTCTTTTCCTGCAGCTTGCATCCATTGTTCCGGGTTCTGTTCTCTGGAGCAGCAGAAAACAAGCTTGCTTCCTCCTCAATATGACATCCTTTCAAATATTTAAATATTTCTCTCTTCACCTGCAGAGAATTTTATGCCAGCTAGATCTTCCTCTTAGGTGGCAGTTTCCCCATGAAGCTGTTTCCATTACAAGCTCCACAGAGAGACATTACTCACCATGGTTCACGCATTAGAAGTCTTAGCACAATCTCTCTGTTAAAGCTATTTCCATTCTATTACTTTTCTCACTTGAAATTTAATAGAATTATTTATATATCTGATCACCAAAATTGTGAGTGCCCAGGATTCTACATCAGTTACTTAGGGGCAAAATAGACTGGCAATAAGGGCCAGCTTGGGAGTGGTGTGGGGGAATGGTGACCACATGCCCCGACTCCACCCTCAATCTGGAGTCATGCTGCCTGCCCAACAGACTGTGAGCACTGTGGAAATGCTCTTGTGGCATAGCAATTGGATGCCTCATGCTTCAGGAGTAGAGAAGAGCCATGGCAAAAGGGGTGCCCTTTCCGTGACACAAAAAGGAATGGTTTTCTGCCACTTCTATTTGCATCGGAAAAGACCACATGGGGGCTGTGGCATGTGGTTGCTGCAGCCCTGATCTTGTGTACAAAGGTGTGGCGTGATGCCGCCCCTTTAGGTCTGTCTGTTTTATTTAGTTATACTGAAATATAACATATAGTCTGGTCACAGAAAGAGAAAGGGAAGTTCTCTTACAAAGCTCTTTCCCATTATGGAAAGCTGTATACACTCATCCCTCCATATTTGCAGCTTTGATATTTGAGGATTTGGTTATTCATGAATTTGATTAATAGGTCCTTCAGTGCAACTCTATGGTCAACTTTAACTAAAAGTTGCACTGAAAGATCTAGAGATTCCTAGAAAGAATATTCTACTAGCCTTTGTAACTCCTCCAGTGCAGTCCTATGATCAGTGTCTGTCAGACGTTGACCACAGAGTTGCACTGGAGGACTTAGAGATTCCTAGAGAGGTGTCATCTCAGGTAAAAACATGGTGTTTTTGTTATTTGCAGTTTTTCCATATTCACGGGGGTCTTGTGCTCCTAACCCTAGCGAATATGGACAAGTGTACATTGTTTTGTACAAATTAAAATGGTGAATTCACAGAGTCCACTTTCATAAGCCTGCCACTCATGTTAGTACTACCATGTTTCCCAGAAAATAAGACACTTTCTTACATTTATTTTTCCTCAAGAAGACACACTATGGCTTATTTTCAGCGGATGTCTTATTTTTACTACATATGGTACAACAGTCTATATTTATTCAAATATAGTTAAGTTGTCTTCTTCTGGAACATCGTCATAACTCTCCAAACCTGGAATTCCATCCTGAATCTCTTGCGACTCCATTTCCTTTAGAACCATTTCCCCCAATCTTGCCGCTCCCTTCCCTCCCCCTTCCGTTCCATGTTGGGCCTATCACTAGGTCTTATTTTCAGGTTATGGCTTATATTGTGCAAATGCTTAGAAATCATGCTACGGCTTATTTTATGGGTATGTCTTATTTTCAAGGAAACAGAGTACTTCTTGGGGGCTAGAACTGATAAACACCCAGACTGTTTTCTGTTCTCCCACTAAGCTGACAGACCTGGAGTGAGTCCTGAGTGGATCCAGTCTGGTTCTGTTGCATAGTTCAGACATGATCTCCTGACCTCATGACAATCAAATGTGTATATGTAGTAGAGACACAATTCCAAAGGCAGAGCACAGCCAGGCAGTGGCAACAGTAGCAGCCCTAACTTCATGGTACAGGGGTGCTTGCCTTATGTGGCCAGGTCTTCCTCTCATGGCAGAAAGTGCTGGAATTACATATTCCAGCATATTTTTTGTTTTATATCACTGTCAAGTTCCAGTTGAAGGAAAACTATACTTTGATAGGTAAAATTAAAATTGAAATGGATTTTCCTTCAAATGTATATGTTTCTTTAGTCTTCCATGATATGGGCAGAGAATGGATTTTTAAATCATGTGCAACTCAAAGAGAATACATAAAATTTTAAGTAAGGGTGGACAAACCACAGTTTTAAAAATGAGATTGATGCTCTCTGTGCTCTAACTGTGTAACTGTGGGGGGAAGAGCCATCTCTCCTACCTCTTTGCAAAGCCCACCGCCATCCATGTTTTAGCAGATTCTGACAGCCAGTCCCACCCATCTCAGTTGTAGAGTTGAGCTTATCAAAATGTCAAGACATTTAGTTGTTACATCTATTAATATCTTCCAGTCCACATTGTCTGTAAGCTGATTGTCTCCTAGTATGTTGAAGGTGAACATGAAAGATAATAACTCAAATGCTAGTTCACCAAAGGATCATTAAGGATCTTTAGTCAAGCATTTCCAAACTCAGTTTTCTGTT
The DNA here is from genome assembly GCF_019175285.1 of Sceloporus undulatus. Lineage (NCBI taxonomy): Eukaryota > Metazoa > Chordata > Lepidosauria > Squamata > Phrynosomatidae > Sceloporus > Sceloporus undulatus. Next base: position 234,574,149 of record NC_056522.1, read on the forward strand.
CTAAGATAATTTTATCTCAAACAATAATTATGGGTCTGGTTCTAAATCATTTTGTAACATTATGGATTGTATCCAACAGTATCATTCCAGTGGTGCAAGACACCTACTGCATGATATCCCCCCCTACTTCCCCAATTCTCTGCAACAAGTGCTTTTGAGAATCATTATGTCTTCATTAAAACAGATGTTTTCTTGTACTAGTAGTTCCATTAGTGTTTGCTCACTCCTAGCAGAACATGCAGCCACAAAAAGAATAACATCATATTTTCTTCTTCCATTTTGTTGGGTATAATTCAATAAGATTACAATGATGATGCCTGAGTGTAAGACTGTTCTAATAAAATTGTAAGTCACTCTTCAAGGTTAATTTATATTATGAAATGTATCTGTGCTTACAAGGTAATAATGCAGATCCCTTTTCTTTGTTCAGCTTTGTGTCTTTGTTGACTTTGCTAAGCACATATCATAGTAGCCAGTAAGAAACTTTTACAGCCTTTTCTGTAGTACTCAGAATGGTTAAGGAAGAAAAAAGCATGATGATAATAGTAGTAGTAGTAGCAAAAAGTTTCTTATGGCACAATCATATGCAAAATGCCTCAGAACTAACCCCTCTGACTTTAGTAGTTTTCCAGCTCTTAGATAAGTACGGTATGTAAAGAATTGCTTAAATGTCATCAGTTTGAATCATCCACCTGAAAAGAGGAATCAAGGGGGACAAAAATGTAGCATTTGATATAGACTGTGTTGTATTGAAGGTCAACTTTTAAATGTTTGTTGTCAAAACATTTATTCTATAAATAATACAATTATTCCTCAGTGCCATGGATGTCAGGGACAATTCAACTGCATATTTCAGCTTTGAGAGACATATACAGTATAATATAGTGTGGCTGCTCATTTTTAGAAAATATCTATAAAGTTGGCCTTCTGTATCTACAGATTCTGCATCTATGGATACAACCAACCACAGTTTGAAAATATTCACACAAATTATTTTAAGCAAATCTTGATTTTTGCCATATTATATAAAGAACTCCATTTTACTATACCATTGTGTGTAATGGGACCTGAGAATCCATGGATTTTTGGGTATCCACAGGAGATCCTGGAACCAAACTCCAGTGAATGTCGAGGGCACCCTGTTTTAGTTAGGTTCTCACCATGGTCCTCATAATTTTCTTTTACTTAAAAATGCTTCATGCTGTACTCTCCAGGTACTCTATGCTGACCAGGGGTCAGGTCATAAATTCACCACATTTGTTGAGTCTGTTTTAGGTACTTTTGTGCGATGGCACACACACACATACACGCACACACACATGCGTATGCATATGCCCTCCCTCATACACATCTAAAACAGACTCACTGATTGTGGTGAAACTGTATATACATAAATACACACACCCACACACACACTGTTATGCACATACCAGAACTGGTCTAGTAATTTCCTGTTCAGTAATATGTCTTTCCTAGGGTTAATGCAGGCCAGTAGACCACACAACATAGTGGACTTGCCTCTACAGGCTCTGGAGTGTTTTAAAATATAATTAAATAAGTAACAATAAGGTGAGATGCAAGGAGACAGTGCAGTTGCTAGGTGAAGCATGCAACCTGGACATCTGGTAAAGTTGCCTACTCCTGGGCTATAATGCAGTGCAGTCTGAAGCTATAGATTTTTGAGTAGAGCCATATTGGATTATAAAGTTTGAGAGGCTTGAGTTCTTAGCACAAGTTCCTACAAATTGCAATGTTGTGTGTAATTTTTAACACTGATAATTTGAATAATGATAAGAGAAAGGTGCTTGACAGCAGGCAAGGGCAGTATCTTGAACAAAGCACAGTTGGCCCATCACATTTGCAGCTTTGATTTTTGTGGATTTCATTATTTGCAGTTTTGATTAATATTTTCTCTCTAGAAATCTCTAGGTCCCCCATTGAAGCTTTGCCAGAAATTGACCACAGAGTTGTGCTGGAGAACCTAGACGTTCCTAGAGAAAATATTTCTTTAGGCATTCTTTAGGCAGAATCTCCAGCATGATTCTGTGATCAACTTGTGAGAGATGTTGACCATAGAGTTGCACTGGAGGACCTGGAGATTCCTAGAGAGGTGTTCTCTCAGGTAAAAAGAGTAGTGGGTTTTTATTAGCGGTTTTTCCACATTCACAGGTGTCCTTCACCCCTAACCCCGGTGAATGTGGAGGGACCACTGTACAACAAATTTCCTAGCCTTACAGCTGTTGATCTTAGTAACAGCATCAGCATGTCAGATGGGGCTTCTGGAAGGAGAAGGTTGTTTTGCACTATTGATAAAGTATTATAGCTAGAATTCTTTCATTTCTCTAAATGTGTTTGAAGACAAATATCTATCTGGTAACACAATTTTTTAAAAAAATACTTGGCCACAGAAGCAACTAGCTCTGCAACTTTCTCTGCTCATCTTCCTAAACAAAATCTTTAGAGAATGTCCTTGACATTTTGTATTTTTGCTGCCAGCTTCTTACCATGGAAAGCACTTCTATTTGGGCAGTTGTTCCAAAGACTGCTGAATCAAATATAGGACAAAATAAGTTAATAAAGCATCATGAATCCAGTTTGTTTTCCTTTTTTGCAACATTTCTATCTGACCTATTGCTGGAATATTTTAGAAAGAGTGTGTGTGTGTGTGTGTGTGCATAGAACAGAAGAACAATAAAATTTAATCTAAAACGAATTAAAGTAGCCAGATAAGTTAAATGCAAATGTGAAACATGGTTTTAGAATTCTACTTCTCATCAATACAATGTTGAAAGGATCAATGGAGAAATGTCCTTCTTTGCAGTGCTTGTGGTATAATTTCACAATTTATATGTGAATTTTATAACTGCTGTGTTTTGCAATGTTTCTCTGCCACAGAGAATATTACATAATGATGGTGAAGTGGGTCAGCAATACAAAGGCGGTGGTGCGGTGGTTAAACAGACCCCAGAATTTATCTATCCTTACAGTGTGTGAAACAACAACTGGTGCTTGTAGCATGGTAAGCAGTGTTTTGTTTTCCTAGGACTTCTTGTTCCCTTCTAAGGCTTAGAGGCCAGTTCATTTATTTGTGTTTAAATTCACCTTCTGGTAATGTGAAACCATGTGCAATGTGAAACCATGTATAACATTATTTTGAATCTCTCTCTCTCACACACACACACACACACACGGACACACACAGGCACTTTGGCTGCATCTGCACTTCAGACATAATGCAATTTGACACTGTTTTAACTGTTATGGCTCAATGATGTGGATTTTTGGGGTTTGTAGTTTTATGAGATATTTATCCTCCTCTGTCAGAGAGTTCTGGTGTCACAAAAACTACAAATCCCATAATTCCATATCATTGACCATGGCAGTTAAAGCACTGCATTATTTCTGCAGATACAGCCATTCATTTGGTCTTAAAAGATGAGCTTCTTGATCATGTAGGGAGAACACCTGGGTATTTATTGAACAAGTCTAAGTTCCATGCAATCTCTGTACCTCTCACAACTGAGTACTCTGGGAGGGGGGGAGTAAGATCTTTAGAAGCACTAGGGAAATAGCAACTATGGCAATAACCAATCTTCTAAATACAGATAAATCTAGGTTCCAGCAATGTCAGTATACACAAGAGTATTTTTTTATCAAAAAGGTTGCAAATGTAGTTTCATGTTGAAGAAAAATGTTTTAAGTTCAATACTCAGATAAGTTAACAAAAGGCAATAGAGAAAGAGATCTGGAATACCAGTTTTAAAAACATAGCAGTTAATTTAGGCCATAATCCTTTTAATGCTTACATGGAGGGAAGTCTCATTTAACTCTAAGGCACTGTTTTCTGAGTACACATTGACTATGCTGCCAAAGTTGCATAGTTTGTTTGTTTTTGTTTTTGCATTTTTTGTCATAAATGCAGATCAAACACACATTTGTACTCTCTTTTTCCTATAGAATGTATTTATTTATTTATTTATTTATTTATTATTTTAAATATTTATGCGTGGCTTCTCAGCCCACAAAGAATTTCAAGGTAATGAACAAGTAAAAACTAATTTAAACAATACAGAGATAAAAATATCTTAAAATACTCTTTAAAAATTTCTAAAAGCTATCTGAACACAATTCTAGAATTCATTTTGGAAACAGTTAAAACAGCAGTTTCAAACATGGGATGTCATGCAGAACAACACTATTTTGTCTGGAAGCACTGGAAGCTCAAAAGAATTGGTGCCAGCCTAACTTGGGTAGGGAGTTCCACAATTGGGGTGCTGCTACAGAGTCCTGTTAAGTGTACCCACCAACCTAAATTCTTGAGGTATTGGGACAAGCAACAGGGCATCCTCTGAAGATCTGATTTCTGGTAGGCTCATATGAGAAGAGGTGGTCTTTTGGATATCTTGGCTCCAAGTCATTTAGGGCTTTGTAGGTCAACACCATCACCTTGAACTTAGCTCAGAAGCAAACTGAAAGCCAGTGCAGTTCTTGCAAGACCAGTATTATATGGTTTCTAAACATTTTGCACTAGCTACAACTTCTGAACAATTCTCAAGGGTAGTCCCTCATAGAGCACACTACAGTAGTCCAGTCAAGAGGTAACAAAGGCATGAACCACTGTCCAGCTCTGCCTTCCCCAAGAAAGGGAGCAGCTGGTGCACCAGCTAAAGCTGGACTACTGTACTCCTGGCTGCCTCAGCAACCTGGCTTTCCAGGAGCAGTACTTCATCCAAGAGAACCCCCAATCTGTGAATTGGTTCTTTCAGAGGCAGAGCGGTCCCATCTAGAGCAAGTTGTACTCCCAGTCTCAAACTCGATTTCTTACTAGCCAGCAGCACTTGTCTGGATTAAGCTCAGTTTGTTCAACTATATCAAGTCCTTTACTGCATCCAGACAATGCTTCAGTGCTATCACAGCCTCCTTGGCATCATTGGTAAAGGAGAGCTGAGTATCATCAGCATACTGATTACACCCAATCCCAGAGCTCCAGGTGAGCTCTCCAGCAGCTTCATGTAGATGTTTTAAAAGCATAGAGGGCACCTCTGTGGAAACCCACATGCTTATGGCCAAAATGCTGAATAACAGTTTCCCAGCACCACATTCAGCAAAGAACAACTAGAATCACTGTAAATCAATGTCCCCAAGTGCCATTTCCACAAATCAACCCAGAAGAATACCCTGGTTGGTGATACCAAGTGGTGCTGAAAAATCTAGGAAGAGCAACAGAGACACACACACCCTATCCGACCCTCAGTATAGGTCATGGACCAACACTATTTCTGCCCCATAACTAGACCTGAACCCAAAATTGAATTGGTCCAAGTAATCTGTTTCATCCAAGAAAGCCTGGGGTGTGTTGCCACAACTCACTCTAGAATCTTCCTTACAAGGGTAGATTAGAGACTGTTCTGGGGAGGCAAGTTACCTAGGGAAGTAAGCTCCAATGAAAGTCCTTTTCAACAAACGTCTTACAATTGCTTCTTTTAGAGAGGTTGGAGCATAGTCCTCTTTCAAAGAAGCCTTTACAATCTCCACCATCCAATTCACCAGTCCTCCTCTGGCAGCTTTAATTAGCCAGGATGGGAATGGGTCCAACAAACAAGTGATTAGCCTCACTTCTCCAAGCATTATCATGCTAAACAAACTGAAACTCTTCTGTCAAATTCCAAAGGAGTGCTCCAAAGGAGGATTGAGGAGGCAGAGGAGATGGTGTTGAAGGAGGAGGAGGGGGGGAATGCTCTGGGTGCACCTGTCCCTCTACTGCTCTCCTCTGCCTCCTCTTTCACCTTCTCCTCCCTGGTGGTCCTAGGCCAGGCTGCCTGAAAGGTGGCTATGCATGGAGGGGAAGGAAAGGGGTCCCTTCATCATGAGGCACAGGGACCAGAGGACAGTGGAACTGGGCATATTTTAATTTCCATGGCCATTTCTTTCTCCTCCTTTTCCTCTTCCTCTTCCTCCTCCTCCTCTCCCACCACTGCTCCTGCTCCACGGCTGCTGCTCCTCCCTCCCTCCTTCCTTCCCTCCCTCCTCCTCCTCTGCTGCCCTCCTCCATGGATTTGCTGTCTACAGATGCTGAAATCTGCAGTTGGGATCCTACTGTATTCTATAAAATATCTGTAAGATATTTTGGATGATCTGTAAGATTCTTGTTTATAGTAATATTATAATGGAATGAAGAGTAAAATTAAATTATTTTCCCTTCACACAGCATTTGCATGCATTTCATAATTATAATTATTTTTATTTCAATTTTTTTTTAGAAATATGAATTTACATCTGAAGTGTGGCTTTCTAAACAGGTACAGTTGTATTAATTGTTTGGAACAGAAAATGCACATCTTTGCTATATCATAAATTGTTTTTAAAAGTTCATTTAAAAAAAGAAAGCTATGTTTCATACTTAGTATACATCAGAATCAAGCTATTTTTAAAAGATATATAAAAGTAATTGCAAAAGAAATGAAGAATCAGAAAATCTGGTGTTATACTGGACTAGTAAGAGTATTGTGATGGCACCTCAGGAGGCTATTTCAAAACAGGTACATAGGATTAGTACCAGATGTATACAGCTGTTTGATGCTAACGGCTTTTAATGAACCAGCAAAGATTTCACAGGACTTTTCATGTGTATAGTAATGAAGAGTAAAGCCTCCACTGAACAGTTTCATTTTCAAAGGATTAGCTAAAAGAAATCTCAAGAAATGTGATGTCAGAACAACTGATAACATTCTAAAACAAAGTATTACAGATCTGAGGGCTAGTGCACAGGTTGTGATATGGAAAACTGGGCTGTTGCATCAGAGCTTGGTGCGTTACTTTCAAAAGTAAGCCATTGCTCAGTACATTTGGGGTGTGGAGGTGAAAATCTCATTCATTAATGCTTTCTGTCTATTGTGTGTTGTCAAAAGTGAAAAATCTTGTATTGCTCATTATTACTACATTTTAAAAAATATTTTTATTGAAAAGAAATCACAAAGATGACCTTGGATCTTCACAAACTAATGTTACTCTTCAAAAGGTAACATTCACCCTGAGCCAATGGGTGGGAAGGTGCGGCCTGAGGCCCCTCCAGCCCCAAGTGCATCGGATCCACAGTGACTGCATGGTCTGCTCCAAAAGCAGGCTGTGGCTACAGAACCCAAGTCATACCACCAGGAGCCAGATTATCCCAGCTACATTTTGCTCCGGTCTAAAGGACTGGAGCAGTGCCCTGGTGCAGCTTTTGGCCATGTTGGAGGCATGTACCATATAAATGGCACAACTCCAAAACGGCCAGGAGCCACTTCTTTTAGCCCATGTGTTTTGGGCCATTTTAAGAGCAATGTTGTAAGAAGTTGTTTGTTGTTTTAACAGTAGCCACTGTCTAATGGAACCTATAAAGCTTGCTGAGGTTTGTAGGCCCAGTCCCCAACATCTACCCTGTCAGGCCCCACAAGGACTGCAAAACCTCAACTGCCATCCCCGACGCCTGTAGAGTTCCAAGGGAAAAGTTACACCCACAACTGCCCTAACCACCAAATACAGCAAACCACTACAATAACAATTTTGAAAGCCTGAGATCATGGGTAAGCCTGTTCCACAGCAATCCTGGGGCTCACTTGCTGATTCTCCCATGTCAATCACCAGATCCAAAGAAGTGGAGAGGGCAGACAGAGCCTAATACACCCTATGGCTCTGCCTTCTCACATGAAACATCATTGTATTGTGTGCTGTGACCTTTTACTAAGTCTCCTTCCCCTTGGGCCCAGCAAAATCAATTCCTCCCCTTACTGCTATGTGCCATAGTTCTGAAATTGGCTTTTGTTGTCTTAACCGTAGCCACTGCCTTTTTACTTGTTCCATTCTGTCTTGATTTGTACATGAAGACAATTTCTGAGTTGAAATGTTTGAATCCTGGAACAGAATAATAATAATAATTGTTGGCAAAAAAACAAACAAACAAGTACAAGCAATTATTATAGAAATGAGAACTTGCCTATAATACACTTTTACTCATATGTTCCTCAACATACCAATAATTCCACAAAATTTCAATGGTGCTTCAACTAAGGCTGATTCTATATTGTAGAAATACAGTGGGCCCTTCCCTTACACAGGGGATCCATTCTGGACCCATCCCCACGTAAGGGGAATTCTGTGTATGCTCGAGCCCCAATAAAAATAATGGTGCTCTTGCCTTCCAGGGCACGCCGAAGCTTCTTTCAGGACAGCCTTCAACATATGCTAAAAGCCATGTATATCACACCCACATATGATGCGGGTGCACTGTAATGCACTTTGAAAACACTTTAAGTGCTAGAGCTCCAGCCTGTGGAATCCCAAGGTTCTGTAGGTTGGCTCCATGGCACTTAAATTGATGTCATGCTGAATCATTTCCACAGTGTAGATGCACACTAAGTGATTTCCCGAATACAATATTTGTAACCACGCCAAAAGTTGAAAGTATCTGAAGTATGTAAATTCCATAAAAAAATCTTAATCATGTTTACATCATTTCCACCTTTCCTTATAAATCTGCTAAAGATTGTTGCTCTTTCAGAAAACCTGTTTAGAAAAAAAATGGAGACGTTCTACTAGAAAACTAAGTTCTGGCATGATTTCTCTGGTTTCCTGGTTTGACTTTTGTATCATAAAATTTTGTTATCCTTCAATACACTCTAAATTTGTATAATTTATTCATACTAGCAATGGCTTATAAGGATCAGTGCTTAACTGTAAAACTGTAAAATGCTGGTTCTTTTTAATTCTTTTAGAATGAAGAACCAGTTTTTTCTAGAGATAGCAACAAATTTTTCATGACAGTTCCTGTTAAGCAAGGTGGTCGTGGTGAATTCCACCATATTGCTATGTTTGATGTTCAGGTAAGTTTCTTTTAATCAAGTTTATATTTTATTAGTCTATATATTATTATGGTATTTATATCCCGCTCTTCAGCCCTAAAGGCTATCAGAGTGGCTTACAATTATTATTTTTAATAAGACAATTCCCTGCCCTAAGGCTTACAATCTAAAAAGACATGACACAAAAGGAGGAGGGAATGGTGATGGGGAAGGGGATCAAGTCCAGCAGTTCCTCTCTCCCTCTGAGGCCTGGACTATGGCAGATGGACTAGAGGGAGGGCACTGCTTCTTAAGGATAGGCCCAATGGCGTTGGGCCTGTCTTTTCACTCCCTCCTAGGCCAGATGGAGAGAGATTCCATGGACGGAGGGCTCTTCTTCTTAAGGATAGGTCCAATGGTTTTAGTATTATTTCCAAAGGGAGAAAAATCCAAGGTGGCCTGAGTAATCATTTAAAATATCAACTGAAATTATTTTGGTTGGTTCCAGCAGGGACGTAGCCAAGGTGGTGGTGGTGAGGGGGTGTCCATGGGGTCTGGACCCCCCCTTCCTCCCATCTTCCAGCCTGCCACCTTGTCCTCCAGCCCACATCCTCATCCTTCTTCGGCCCTAAGAAGCACAGCTGGATGTCCCTCCTCTTCCTGGCCTTGCAACCATTCAGAGAGGCTTCTAGGGGTGGGACTTCTGGCTCCAAACGTCGCTAGGGTTTGCCAATAGGTTCCTACTGTGACAAAAAATCCCAGCAGCCTCTGCAGCCGGAAGTCCTGCCCCTGGAAGCCTCTCTGATTGATTGCGAGGCCAGGAAAGGGGTGGTTTCTCCTGCAACTACACACCCCAGCAGCCTTTGCGGCTGTAGGTCCCACCTCTTCCTCTTACTCTGCAGCCTCCTTCCCAAAATCCCGGCTATGTTCTTGGTTACAGCTACAGTAAACCCATTTAATCAATTATTTATTAGTGAATCCAAACATAGATAAATCTAATTATTTAGTGGTTCTAATCTAGTCTGGACTAAAAAAAACCATCATCTGAAATATTTTCAGTCTGTTAACATTTTTCTGGTGTTTCATTCTATTGAAATGACCATGCAAGTAACATGACAATGGGGAAGCAGTGCTTGTTAGCTTGACAATGATTTGTTAGCATAGGAAGGTTTAGCCACAACCTCACCCTTTATTAGTCAAATCATAGTACCATGAAAGCCATTGTATTTGATCATCCCTTAGCCCAACTAATCAAATATTTTTTCTATGTACGGCCCAATAAATATGTATAACAGTCCTGTTCACAAACTGTTAAGTCGACAACCTGTCTCTAATCCATATGATGCATTTTCCCAATTGTTCCTTCATGCAAACCATATACTCACATGATTAATATGGAAGAAGTACAGTTCACAGGCTGTATGTGGCCCCTGAGACTGTTTTGAGGCCCCTATAGGCTCCCAAATACATTATTTGTTTTTAAATATGTCTGATAGCCTGAGGTTTATGACAGTTATCATACCCATGTCATGCTATGTTCTTGCTCTCCCTGTAGCTCTTTTTAATAGAGTTATAATTTTCTCTCTATGGGAGCACTCCAAGGTCTTGTGAAAAGCAATGCCCCCCCCCCCAAATCCCCGCAGTTGCCAATCCTAGCTCTAGTGTATTAAACAGAAATTCAGATAGTACTGCTAACTAACTTCCATAATCCATATACTGGTGATCTCAGATTGGTGTAACTCTGCTGCATAAGTAGTCCACTTGCATGAAAAATAAAATAAAAAAAAAGTCTGAGATAAGGTAATGTTAGTTCCTCTGAATTCCATCAGGACATGCTATTTTGAGGACATGTGGATGGTTGTAAGCACTGTGGCCTGTTGCCAGACTGTCACTAAGGATTCTAGGAAATTAATAGTGAGTCATTTCAGAGAGACAGAAGAATTGAGTGCATGTGTCAGTTCTGCAGCTTCCAGTAAACCCCATGGGTGTGCATAAAAATGAGTTCCTATTACATTAACACAAGAATGCATGCATGAAAATTTTGCAGTCTGTGTCTTCCCCATGAATGCTTGGAAGAGATTGCTAAATTGTTAAAGTTGTCTGTGAAGCAACTGTAGAGACACAGTCTTGGGTTCAAGGACTGAAGAGGACATTCACCTCCACAGTGAGAAGAAACAGAAGGAAGTCTGGGGTCTTGGGGCAGAGCATTTTAATATCTAACATCTTCCCCCATATCTATTTAGGCATGATGATAAGTAGTCCCAAAGGGTATGCTGCCTCAGTTCCTTCATGCACCATAGTTAATCTGGAAATGCTGTGTAAATTTACAGCGCTTTATAAATAAAGGTTAATAATAATAATAAATAATAACCTAAATGGGATGACCATGAGAGCCATTTTGATGTACTGTCCCTGAACTCATTTCTTCTGAATTCTTGCATTGGCATGCATGAGAAAACTCAGCTTTGCTTCACTAGCAAGACTATGATTGTAGGAAGATTTTTCTTTAATTCTTGTGTACACAGAATTGTCACTATCAATACTTTTTTTTCTTTCATTGTAATTTAACTTTATTATCCTCCCCTCTCCTGCAAATATGAACATGCAATTATAGTTGCCTATATACATGCCAGTTGCAGATAACAGTTTGTGAATCTGATGAAGCAGACTCCAGACTGCTGTTAGCTTTCTGCTCACCACTGCTACAGATTGTGCCATGATCCCACCCTTGTGGGAGCTTCACAGTGTAAGTGGGATTAAGCACAATACATTTATTGAATAATGATAAATGTCTTCCAAGTAGAGATATAAATCTTAGCTTTCCACTCTGGAATATTGTAAACCACCCAGAAATCTTGTGATATGAACAAGGAAAAAATATAATAAATCAAACAAGAAAGTTTTATCCTCATTGGCAGAGTTATAACTATCTTGGCATATTTTCTATGACTTTCTGCATTTTGGGGTTGTTGCTAGTGTTTGCTGTCAAGTCAGCTTGACTTATGATAAACCTATGAGTGAGAGACCTCTAGAACCCCCAGTCATCAACAGACTTTGCATATTCAGGGCCATGGCTTCCTTGATTGGATCAGTTCACCAGTAGTACAGTCTTCCTCTTTTCCTACTGCTTTCCACTTAAACCAAGCATTATCATCTTGTCCGATGAGTCATGTCACAATATGTCCAAAGTATGACAGCCTCAGTTTAGTCATTTTGACTTCTAGGTAAAATTCAGACTTGTTTTGCTCTAGGACCCATTTATTTGTATTTTATTTGCATGTGTTCAAAAAGAAAGAAGGGAGGGGGGAATATTTTGTGTACAAAACATGTCTTTTGTAGAGGGATTAAGATATGGGGAGAATTTTGCTGAAGCCACCAAAAGAGCTTACAGTACATTCAAACAAAAATCCACCAAACAGTGATCCTTTATTGGCCAACCAAAATGCACAATATACTTGTTGCAAGCTTTCGAAGCTCCACTAGTTTCTTCATCTGGCAAGATGTTACAAACCAAACAGGAGAGAAATTACAGATGTTAGTAAGATGCCTTCATTTTGTTGTTTCAGTCCTTAGTTAAGATGGTATGGGGAGGGTATCTTTAGCAGGCTGGCCCCTCCTCCTCAAACCATTTGGCAATTGGACAAAGTCCAGAAAATTTAAAGTCCATTTACATATCAACAAGAACTCCTCTTTGCAATCCAATATGTCTCCCTTCCTATGAGGCCACAGGCCTCTTTGTAGGCAGAGGACAATGGATTCCTCAGGACATCTCCATGCTTTTGCATCAGGAACATTTATGTAGGTGTTGAGGTAAAACATGCCAATCCGTTCCAAATTTGAGAAGAAACAACAAAATGCAGCCATCTTACTAACATCTTTAATTTTCCTCCTGTTTGGTATGTAATATTTTGCCTGATAAAGAAGCCAGTGGAGTTTTGAAATCTTGCAAAAAGTATATTGTGCATTTTGGTTGGCCAATAAAGGTATCACTGTTTGGTGGATTTTTATTTGAATTTACTAAACAGCCAACACAGCTTACCCCTGCAAGCTTATAGCACATTTGTCTCAGCATACTGAGATATAAACAGGCAAGATGATGCCACCACAATAGGTGGTGTTTTGGTTATTGAGACATTTTTTCTCATTATGGAAGGGAAAAATATAAACAGCCCTAACATCCTTAGTCTTAAGTGTACATATTTGTAAATGGATCAAGTTGTACATATAAATAATCACAGGTACATGCAATCCTGAGTTGAAAGAGGCATCGCCAAGAGGAAATGTGGTTAAACTATTCATTTTCTTGCAGACCAAGAGTGAACAATTTAGCATAAGGCATCTGACATCAGGAAACTGGGAAGTTATCAAAATCTTGGCATATGATGAAAATACGCAAAAGATGTGAGCATTATTTTTCTTTGTCTTTTCAGGTAAAATATCTGTGTTATCAAGATGGAATGCATTTTACTGGAAATAGTATTATTCACTATACTCCCTTCATTCTCAGATACTAATATCAGCTATAACCATAAATATAAAAAGAAATGTTATTCATTTCATCTGTCAGTGTACTGCAAGAGCCTTTTTCAGATAAAGAACAAGGAAAGATTGTTATGTCTTCTTGCTCAGTATATTTGCTGAAATGAAAAATAAAAAAATAAAAATTGTTATTCTGTGTTAGAATAACATTTGTGACAGTTCTACCCTATAAATATAATGAATAAAATAGCTAGGATTTATACTATTGATTTCAAATCCTCAGATGTTACATAATTAAATGTAGCTACTTTGACTCTTCAGAGAAGGTGGGGTTTTTTTTACATTTTCGGTAAGCATGAATGAATGGAGATCTGATAGGTTATAAATGTATTCTGCCAGTTGTTCTTCCAAATATTGCCAAAAGAGAAAAGTATCTCAAATTTCCTGTAAGGAACATACTGTTACCTGATGTTTTCCAGAGCTTTTAAGACTGCATTGCTAAACCCCTTAGCTGTGAGCATGTTCTATTGAATTCAGTGGTAATTACTTCTGAGTAGATTATTTATTTATTTATTTATTTATTTATTTAGATGTGCAGGTGAGTCACTCTTAGGTTTACAGAATTGTTTCAACTCCACTTTCTAGTAATCGTGGGTCCAGAACACACTGCAGAAAATTATTCAGTTTGAGGCTGCTTTAACTGCCCTGACTCAGTGTGAGGGAATTCTGCGAACTGTAGTTTTGTGAGTCACTTAGCCTTATCTATCAGAGAGCTCTGGTGCCACAATAAAGTACAATTTCCAGGATTCTCTAGCACTGAGCCAGGGGAGTTAAAGCAGTCTCAAACTGGATTATTTCTTGAAGTGTGTTTTGGACCTGAGTTATACAGAAGTTTCCTTGTTAAAAAAAATGTTAACCATACTTACAAGCACCTATCTTACAAACATCTATCTTAAGGTCAACTAGGTAAAATGGAAATGTGTTCATGCAACAGATTTCCTGTTCTCTCCCCTGCAGTGCAGTTGCTAGCATTCCCTGAAAATCTTCTCCAGAGGGTCTTCAATGGTAGAAGGATTTGCTTCCCTCCCTGTTGTTAGGATAACATTAGTGCTGTCAACAGAAACACTGCACTTCATTTCATCCATTACTGTTTATGTCTTGTAAAATCTATGGGACTCTGTACATTCTTTTTTTAAAAAAAGTGGAGGGAGTGAAAGGGTGGTGTTATTGTTTTTCCTTTTAAAATCAAATTGCCTTTCATTATCTAATGTCCCATAAGGGGAGGGGGAAGGACAATATTGCAGGAAGAGGGACAGACAGACTGACTATCTTTCAGAATTGCTTCTTGCCCTCTGAAGATCCTAAATGACAAAAGAGAAATCAAAAGAAAAGAAAGCAAAGCCACCAAACTACTTGTTATGTACAACTAAAGTTTGGAAGGATTTGTAGCTAAACAACTGTATCTCCTCCCCGCCCTGTTTCATCTGAACCACAATCAATTTGCACTCAGGCTAGACCTCTTTGGAAAACAAAGCAGGAGGCTTTTGACATAGATGGGTTAGCTGCATAATTGATTAGAGTACAAACTGAACTGAACATATTTAATAACCTTTTAAAAATAAAAGGTCCAGCCAGGCTAGTGTATGACAAATCAAATGTTCTGAGTCACCACCCAGTCACAGAGGGCAAATTCTAGTCAACAGTGGTGTCCAGGCAACATGGTAATGATGACAAAGAAGTGTTATGGTCTGTAGAAATCAATTAGATGTGTGGATTAGCAAAGCCCCATTAAATTTGAAAATGGATGTACAGTATAAACAAGCAGGTCAGTCTCATGACAGTCTACTTGTATAATTCAGGTATACTGTTATAATGTTTTAAAAACTTCATTTTTTGAACAGTTGCACTTGTTTCTGTCCTACCATTTTGAATATTCTTGGAAAACTAATGTTAAATGGACTTGTTTTTCTAAAAACATCATTGCATTTAAAAAAACTTTTATTATGCCTATTGCATGAGCATATGGAAAGCAAGAGAACTTTTCTTTGTGTGGGCAGTGGTAAACTGAATGAGTTCATTGTTCAACTTTGTTACAGCACACTTTGTAACAGTGCTTACTTGGTTGTGATCTTTGGGTTCAGGGGAGTGGAACCTTATGGCTTTTCTCCCCTTTTGTTTTTTGGTATATATAAACTTTTTTGTTATATACAAAAACCAACTGCCAATTGATATGGCTGGTGAGCAATTGTATCTTCTTTCAAGATAGGTATTGCTTGCTTCAAAGCAATTTGAGGTTGTTATTGATGCAGAGGTGTGTGTATGCCTTCTTCACAGCAATACTTGGCCAAGAAACAATAATGCATTAGAGTGATACAACACTGGTGGAACTGGAACTTCCTTCCCTTTCCTCTCCTGTTTTAGCCCTCTGTAGAACCAAAAAGGCTGTTCCTGTGGATTTTACAGTCTGATGTAATAGGTTTTCAGGGTACACAAGGGCTGCAAGATGAAAACACCCATTCTAATTGATGCATGGGATTCAACAGATGTGACCTATTATTTTCTGGCCTTCTTGATTGAGGCCCAGTACAGATGGATGGCTCTGCACCACCTGTCTTTCCCCCTCGTTGGTGCTGCAGCAGCCGCACTGTAAAAAAGAAGTCGCTCTAAGTGGCTTCTTTTTTGCTGCTCGGTAAAGGGGAAAGGGTGCAGCCATGACACCACTTCTTGGAAGTGACGTCCGGATGCTGCGTGGCAGCAGCGATGTCATCATGGTGGCTGCCATGTGGACAGGAGGCCGCCATGATGACTGAGTCCATATGGACTAGGGCTCTGGAGCATGTGTGTGGTGCACACTCTGGAACCCTAGAATCGTCATGGGCATGCCGCTCCCTACCTGTCTGTACCGGGCCTTATTTTGTTCTGTAACTGCATTTTCGTCACAGTGTCCCATTACAGCTCCTGAATGCCCTAGATCAGTGATGGTGAACCTATGACATGCATGCCAAAGGTGGCACTCAGAGCCCTCTCTGTGGGCACATGTGCCATCGCCCCAGCAGAGAGTTTGCCAGTGTTTGTTAATAGAAAGCCAGAGGGACATGGCACTTTGCAATAAATAAGTGGGTTTTGGGTTGCAGTTTGGGCACTCGGCCTCTAAAAGGTTCACCATCACTGCCCTAGATCTATATTTCTGTCATTATGCAGAGAAAGATCCCTGCTGACACCAAATGATTTCCTTAAGTGATGCTGGGGTGTTGCTTTAAAGGCATAGGCTAGTTAGGAAATCAGTGAGGTATAAGCAACTATGTGTGGTCACTTTTAATCCGTGTGCTTTTCTCCTGGGACCCTTCTCTTTTATGTTTTTCCTCTAGCTCTGCAATGATTTAAGAATGCAAAGATGAAAATGGCAATGGCATTAATGTTTTGTCACGCACACACACACACACACACACCTTTGTGCAAGATTTTGTGATAAGTCCAAAATTTACTATACTCCACCATGCACAAGAATTTATGCATATTGATGCTATTTCCCTCTGATGGATATAAGGTCCTAGATAGTGTTAGATATTTTTTCCATCAATGAAATTATCCACACTAGAGTCAAATGTGGTAGATATTCAAATGTTCCTAGCTGGAGCCTACACTTTTCAGGGAAATAGCTAAGCTTCTAATAGTTTGGCTGTGGTGTGTATCAGAATGGCACATGTGTAAATTTGTGGTGAATTATGAGCTTAAACTAGTTAAATTAATATCTTAATTAGTATATAATATTATTTGAATATTAATATAATATATTACTAAGCAAAAGGCTATTGTTTGCAATGATGGTCAGTGCTAATGACTGCTTCATTGACCACTCATTTCTTAACTTCACAGATAGATAGATAGATAGATAGATAGATAGATAGATAGATAGATAGATAGAT
>NC_056522.1:234591382-234656376 GCF_019175285.1 Sceloporus undulatus
GTGTCATGGAACCCTTATAGAAACATACTTTTGCAAAATGGTCTCTTGTGTATTTTTATTCAGAGATGAAGAACTTTCAGTTCAATAGCCCCTTTCCCCTCATGATTATTAAGAGCCTAAATTGTCACACACAATTGCTATATTTTTGCTGTTAACCAATGGCTTTCTTTTAAACAGAACTTTATTGTGTTTGTTTACTGAAAATATTTCTAATCTGCCTTGCTGACTGTTGGAGGGCCTGAAGGAGTTGAACATAAACAAGACTGGATTCAAAATAATTAATAGTGTTGCCAGGTTTTGAAAACAACAATAAGGGACAGTCGAAATTCATGATGTGCAGTATTGACAACCAGAAAGTAGTTATTAATGAGTTTGTGCTCTATCTAAATGCCAAGTAAAAGTATTGATTCTCATTAACCTAGCCACACATTTCTCCATAAAAATTGTCCACATAACATAAATTGCATCATGCACACATTCTTTCTTTATGAAAGACCCACATCCCAAGATATAGATTGGGGGGGGGGGCATCTTGCAAATTCTATATAGAAGGGGACACCCCATATAATAAGGAATATCAGCATGTCCAATAAGGGAAATGCTTTCTAGACCTCAAATGAGGGGCATCCTTTATTGTAAGAGACAACTAGTGGTGACTGGTTGTGGGGAGGGAGTAATGAAGGAAAATGGCCACAGGATAACTATTAGGTATTGCTGCTGGTGCCACAGGGATGAATAGTCACTCTCTTATGTATGCTATCTGTCAACCCAGGCCTGTTAGCACCAGATATTTTCATTGAATCTCCAGTTCCTGGTCTTTCCCAAAGGAAGGAGGAGTAGGGAAGAGATGAAGACTCTCAAAGGCAGGGAAGCAGTGATATAAAGTTTCCATTGTTTGGGTCTCAAATAAGGCTAATGTTTCATAACTGTTCAACATTAGAAAGGCTTAGTTATTAGCCTAATTTATTTTTCAACATGGCTGAATATTAACAGGGCTGAATGCATTTCCTTTTTCTTTGACAGCTATTTTTTAAGTACTGAGAATTCACCTAGAGGAAGACAGTTGCACAGGTGAGCAGATCAACAGTAGTATGTTTTCAGATGGATTGAGAGGACCTTTACCTGTTTGTTTACAACATCTCCCTCTTGTTTTCCTGTCAAAAGGGACAATCTTGCATTCCTATTAAATTGTCATCAGTGAGCTACTTGGCTCTTCTTAAAGTTTATCACTTTAGTCACCTGTAACATAGCCTTAGTAATGCTGAGAGATGCACATATCCCCAGCTGCATATTGTGGGAGACTACCAGTGCCACTTGAGTGTCCCTAAGCTTGTGCAAACAGACTTCCTCACTCATGTCCCCAATACTTCTCAAATGTTTGGTAGTGGCAGAAGGGAAAATCCCACCAGAGGACAAACCAGCTGTTGGTAGATGGCAGGAATGAGTTTCACCCTGTTATAATTTATTTTTGTAGATATTATGCTCAGTGTTTATGTGAGCTTGATTAATACATGTTTTTGTCACTGCAGTGTGTCGACGGTTGATTTATTGAATCGTCAGTGCCTTTCATGCAATTTCTTGAAAGATCAGTGCACATATTTCAATGCAAAGTTCAGCCCTACAATCAAGTATTTTATTCTACAATGTAAAGGTAAGCCAGCCTGTTCAGTAGAACTCTTGCCATGATTCAGATCATTTTACAGAGCAAAACTTGTATGTGAATCAGGCTTCCATCCTGACATAAGTAGTATGAGATAATAGGAAACAGTATTGCTAGTCTGATCATAGAAATTGTTTTTAAAATTATAGAGAATCAAATAGGAATTTGTTGGCCATATGAATGAAGTAGTCCTTTATGGTACATATATTACAGATAATTCTACTATAACCCATCAAGTTTCAGATATTGTATGAAGGCTTTCTTTTAAGAAAAGAGAAAGATCACATTGCAAGTAGAATGATACAATCAAGGAGGCCACAGAACAAAGTTTGCAAAACCTGAGCAGAACAGTAGATGACTCAATCACTTGGAGGTCTCTCATACATAGGGTCCCCATAAGTTGAAGTCAACCTGACTACAAATAACTGCAGCAATGATACAGGAATTAAGTGGTTCCTTTTCTGTTTGTTGCCCATATTAATGAAGTAGCCCTTCCTTCTATTCTTTTTCAAAAACTAGAATCATTTTTTTTAAAACCTAGTTTTTAAAAAGCTATAATCAATGTAATATTTGTTAGCATAGACCCATTTCAGTCAGTGGAACAAGTTATTCATAACTCACCTAGGTCCTGTTAATTCTACTCTAAGTATGACTAACTCTAAATCCAACCTTTTGTTCAAATTGTCATCATTAGTAGGAATCCCAGGGAAAAGCACAGCTATTTAGCACCGAGAACACACACATGCACGCACACACACACACACACGCTTCACACTTGCACAGAGACAAATTCAAAGGGCAGCTTTTCTATTTGGCAGTGGAAATTGAAGCACCACCCTCACCCACAGGACCTCATAGAATACAAGCCAGGCAATCTTTGCCTGTGTACTGACAATCTTCCCCTTGAGGCTAATTTCTTTTGGGGGTTTTCCTTCAGTTCTCTGGTAGCCTTCAAATGACTTTGAAAAATGCTGAATACTCACTGTTCTCTTTTTGATTAAATAGCTTCAGCTCCATACATTTTATATAATCAAACTATTAATTGCTCTGTGTGTCAGTTTCTCAACTGTAAAACGGAGATAATAATAATACCTTAAACACGTATTATTCTCTGTGAGATTGCCCTAGTAATGCTTTGGAATTAATGGGACTACTCATGGGCTTAATGCTAAACTCATTCATTAATTGTTTTGTGGACTGAGTGCAGAGCTATTAAAGCAGATAATTCCAGAGATGTTTGCTTTCTACTGAAATTCTGAGAATCATTTATTTAATCAAATGCTTTAAGTAACTGTTTTTATTTGTTGATGTTACAGGACCTGGTGTTCCAGTTGTCAGTGTGCACAGCACAAGTAATCCTGAAAGTAAGTGTACATTAGTTCACTGTGTATTTTCTTGCATTTTTCTCCCCTTTGCAAAAAGAACTTCAGAGAATTAATTTCTAAAAGCCTATCTTAATTACAGCCTAACAATAAACAGTCTGGTAAGTGATAAGAATAGAGGGAAGTTAATCAAATGACTGTAACATGCCAAGGATTTCTCAGTCTGATGTTATATTAGATGTGCACCTTTTCTCTCCTGTTAATACTTACATTAATTAGGTGGCACAGTGGCATGATCCCTTTCACTAACTATGCAAATTGAGTTCCTGGTACAACACCTTTAATGTGTGCCTTAAAACACTTTAAAGCTATAATCCAGTTAGTTTGGATTAAGGTGCTATCTTCTAAATTCTAGTTGTCTAATTCAGCCGAAATTATTAAACCAGATTCTGCTTTTGTTTAAACCTTTGTAGTCTATTACAACTCTCTCTCTCTCACACACACTCATTTTTGCTCCATAGAATGAATGAATATATATATATATATATATATATATATGTTTGTTAGAATACATGTATTCTTCACATTGTGATGTCATATGCAGCATACTTTATTTTTTATAAGATACCATAAAAGATTTCCTTGAAGTATTTTTTTTGCCATTGTTTATTTATTTCAGCAGTTCTTATTTGTATTGTTGATATTCAGTGACAACAGAGCTTGGAAGATTTAATGTTTCGGACTACAAACCCCAAACCATCACCCTCAGCCACCATAGCCACTGGCTAAAATGGCTGGTAGAATTGGGGAGCTGTAGTCCAGAACATAAATTTCCCTAGCTCTACAAACAGCATAATCTTGTACTTGTCTATTCAGATGTAGGTTCCACTATGGTCAGTCAACCTATATAATTTAAATTGGAAAGGAAATTTTGCTGTAGTCAGTGAAAATATGCACCTTTTGAATAATATAATTGTTTTGATAATAACTGTTTTAATTGAGGAAAAACCCAGATTCACTACTCTCTTGTGCATGTTTTTTTATGTTCTCTTTAAAGTAAAATATGCTATCCTTGCCCATAGTAACTATACCAGGCAGTAGTCAGTTTAGTGGTTTGATGCTTGTAGAAAGACAAAAAAGCCCTGTTCTCACCCCTTTTAAAATTTTCATCTGTAAAGATTCAAGGAAAAGATTAATTCATACAGAACATTTTGGAAAGAAAATTAGGCAATATCTAGAGATTGTTGTTTACAATTTGTGATAAAACCAATGATGTATCTAATGCCTAAATGCAAACCAGATAATCTCTTCTATTAATAAAGCCTAAAACACATGATTGAAGGTTACTTCAATTATTGTATCTGAAACAATTATTACAACATTTTGGTTGACTGCCCGGAAATTACTTCCGAGAAAGATTATCCCTTGTTGCCCTAAATGAGTGTTTGTTTTTTACTTTTTAAAAAATCTGTATTAATGAAGGGAAATTGGAAGCTGTAAGAAAACCAATCAAATATTTATTCAGATACAGCTGGATTAAAAAAAATATGATTTCAAACACTACTTCAGTTTTTAGGATTTGCTACTTTCTGGTTAAAGCCTTTTTAAAAAAACAGGAAACAGTAGTAATAATATAATAATAAATTGTACTCCCTACCTGTCACTCTCCAAGGCTCAAAGTGGAGCACAACGTAAGTTAAAACAGCATGTTAACGCATGTTAAATTAAAACACATAAACCTAGGATACATTAAAATCATTCAACATAAAATTAAAAATATAGCAACTTAAAATTTATAGTTTAAAATAGACAAGGCAGGCCTGCTAGAAGAGACAGATCTTTAATGCTGTTTTAAAATTCAGACAGCATATTAAGCTGTCAAATCTCTCTTACAGGTCATTCCACAGCCTAGGGGTGGTCAATGAAAATGCCCTCTGGATTATAATTGCCAGCCTAGTCTAGATGTATAAATGGTAGCATTTTCTGCAACAGGCTGTGATTTTGCTTTGAAAGAGTATCATTCATTATGCCTAATATGAAATGCAATGATGGTGTTGTGTAGCACTGTGACAAACTGACTTACAAACCAGCCAATCAGAAGCCAGAGATCCACTAGCCAATCAGGTGCTGGCTGAGGAGTTTGAAGATTCTGCTTGGCAGTTGGGTTGAGTCAGTTAGGGCTTGGAATCCTGAGGGATGAAGCTGGAGTTCATTGGGGAAGATAGTTAGGATTAGAGACTGAGGGAACAGTATTTTGATAATAGACCAAGGAAGGGTCTGTTAGGTCCAGAGAGGGACAGTGTTAGTTATGGAGAGTCTAGAGAGGAGAGACTCAGTGTAGCCAGACTCAGAAAGAGGGGTTTGGGTTACATAATTTCTTGAGTGATAGTATAGCCTGTGTGGCTGAATTATTATTGGAAAGTTAAAATCAGACTTGTATATATGCAACAAAATAAGATGTAGTAACAACTTCATGTCAAAGTTACCTTTGCCTATTCTGTGTTAAAATACTTTTATTCTTGTTTAACTATCCACTTGGCCTGTGATTTAACATCCATCCATGCTACTGACCTTTAAAAACCCACAGGGGTGTTGGGTCACAAAGAAGGAAGGAATTGTGAGGTGGTGGGGAAATGTTACAAGCACTATTAGAACATTCCAAGGGTTCTTCATGGCAAATCAGGCACCATTTTGGCCCCAAATGCCTGGATTTACAATCATTCTGGGATTTTTCAAGTACTCATCTTAAATATGCCTTAATTATGCAGCACTTAACTTCTCCTAAATTAAAATATTATATAAATTCCCTCTTTGTTCCAGCACAAAGGACAGGGAAAATATGTTTATTTACATAAACATATTTTCAAAAATAACAATTTGGGGTTTTTTTCATGAGAATTTGTAGTTTATTCACTTTTTTTAAAAAAATGCACACCATTTTTCAAAAACTATGTCTATATTTTTGTTGTTACAGAATTTTATATATTAGAAAATAATTCTATATTAAAAGAAGCAGTTTTAAAGAAAATGAAATTCCGGACGGAAACCAGAATGCTTCACCTTGATGATTATGGTAAATATATGTAGAAATTAATGACAGGAAATATATATATTTTCAAATCATGTATTTTTTTCATCGTTGAAACTACCAGCCTTTAATGTTTTGCTCTTTTCTTAAAAGAACTTCCTTTACAGTTGTCATTTCCAAAGGATTTCACAGAACGGAATCCATATCCACTCCTCTTAATAGTGTAAGTATAAATCTGGTATTATTAAAACTGGCAAAACTGATTTCTGAAAATGTTTATTTGTGTGCTACTTAACTGTCAGAATAGTTATTTTAAGGAATTTTATCACATGCAATTTATCCCATCTTATCCCTGATGAAACAGATGTGCGTTTAACTGTCAATGACTGATCTTACCGCATTCTCCCATGGTCAGTCATATGCAACCCAGTATGCAACCTGGGCTTATCCCTTGGCTTTTCAATTTGTTATTTGTTCCCAGGTCAAAATGCAGGTTTCCCCACAGTTGGGAAACATGGTTGTAAAGAATTTTAGACATTGGAAAGAACTCTAGACCTCATAGAATTTTCTCCTCATATTTGAATGTCCCAAAGTGTTCCAAATGAACTATTCTGTGTTAAAAATTTGGCAGGTTTGCATAAAATCAATTTTCTGCATAGAAAAAAAAATCCTTTACACATCATCATCATCATCATCATCATCATCATCATCATCATCATCATATTTTCTTCACAGAACATACTGTTTCATTTGCAGGAAGTCATTCTGTGTGCAGAAAACAGGATTTTTACATTAAAAAAACCACGTGTTTTTTCTTTCCAAATAATTCCCCATCAGGCTTTGGGACATTTGAATATGGGGAGAATATTGTGGAGGAAAAGTCATGTTCTTCTGCAGTGGGAGAAAACTGCCATAATTATTCATCCTCACATGCAAGGACAAAATAATTGAGGAATTGCTGCCCCAAGGATCAAAGACAACTTTTAGCACAGAGAAGACCAAAAGGAATTAGTTTATACCCACTTACCACTCGATTTCTTGATGAGTTAGGCCAACTTAAGGTGAAAAACTTTGCTAGATGTATTCCATGGTGGTATTTGGGAAGGCAGACGAGGGGGGGGGGGCATGTTACATGGTTCATGTATTTTGTGGAAGATATAAACCAAAAAATGTGCCTGACTTTGGTGTGCAGTGTGCACATATTCAGAAGGGAGAAACTCAACCATATGGTTGGTGGCAGCACAGTCTAGTCACCAAAGCCTCAATAACACTATTATTTATTATGTTTTATTTCACCTTTCGTTCATGAACCTCATGACAGTGTGCATAGGCCTCACTTTTACTCTCCAAGTTAGATTAGGTTGAGAAGAAGTGATAGAAGCCATCAGCGACATACTTGTTCCTTACTGTAAATCATCAATCTGGTCACTACTGGTACATTGCTTACTATAAAATAGAGTAAGCCCAGTCATTTCATGTGGGAAGGCACAAATACTTGTACTGGGATAGAATTGTGCATATTTTAAGGATCCTGATAAACTGGGGACTACAAAAGTGAAAACAACAACATGGGACACATGTGTACCTACCTGTTGAACCTTTTTAGCAGATACAAGTATTATTTATGTATGTATGTATGTATATATGTATGTCCCATCTTTCTCTCAATATGGGGACTCAAGGTGGCAAACAGCAAATTTAAAACAATACAATTTAAAAACAATACAAAAACATTAAAATGTATACATATAAAATTTAAGAGAACTTTCTAAAGCTAGTACATAAATGGTATCTGACTCCTGTTAGGAAATCACAGATGATAAAATGCATATCACCTCTGTGTTGGAGAGATTGTCCAGTCTTAGGGACTTATATCCATATGTGTTTACACTGTTCCAAAATTACCCACTTCTGGCATGATGTGATCAACCAAATTGCTTCAATTACAAAACAAAAATAATTTTTGCCCAGCTCTTTTGTTATTTTCAATATACGCAAAAGGTAATAAATCTTTAAAAAATATAAAGTTTTGATATATTTTTTGCTGACAGCAGCTTTTCTAGAAGTGGCTATTAATTGGAAAACAGGTCTTGTATCCCTGGATACAAGGCTTATGGAGAAATTGACATATAACATAAATTTAACTCAAAACAACAAAATCAAAACCTGTTCAGGAAAAATGGTCTCCTCTTATAGATTATATTAATACACATTTTACATCTGTTTCTCCTCCATCTAGCCACTGTTCTTTATGGTCAGATTTATTTTAAATGAATTGAATTGTGTAAAACTTTAATAAGGAAAGATTTTTAATGATGAAACTTTTTATACCATTGTCTTATGATTGCAAGATTTTGTATGATATATTTTGAGTAATGTTTTAATAAAAAAAATGTTTAAACATAAAATTTAAAAAAAAACAATTTTAAGTAAAACATCTTAAGTAAAATGCATTAAAATGTAAAATGTGTTTAAAAACTCTATACGAACCTTAAAATCTAAATTACACATCATTTCAAGCCCCAACCTTGTCAGTCTGAAAAAGCCTGATGGCCCAAGAATGTTTTATCTCCCACTGAAAGAAGATTAGGGATGGGGTCATCCTGGCCATCCTGGAGAGAGTTCCACAGCTTGGGAGCAGCCACTGAGAAATCTCTCTCTCTCGTTCTCACCAAATGAGATCACAACACTCTAGTGGGCTCATAAAGGAAGATACCATTCTTCATATAACCTGGGCTCAAGCTATATATGGTTTTATATGTCAAAACCAGAACTTTGAATTGTGTCCGGAAACAGATTAGCAGCCAATCAATTTCTTGCATCAAGGGAATTGTATGGTCCATGTATCCAGCCCCCAGTTAACAACCTAGCAGCAGTTCTTTTGGGCCAGCTGAAGAAGAATATATGAAGCAGGATAATTATTAAATAATTTCCTTATTCCATACTTCATGTTGATATTATGTATTGGACAGAATGATGTTGATAGTTCAACCTCCCCTCCCCCTTATTTTGCTAAGAGTTCTTGTATGGCAGGGGGTTGGACTGGATGGCCCTTGTGGTCTCTTCCATCTCTACAATTCTATGAGTTATTGTGCCTCATAAAATGTACAGAATATACATAAGGGGACCGTGAACATTCAAAATGGTTTTATGAATCTTGAAGTGACTGGAAAACAGCCTCTTCTTTATACAGTGTATTATTAAATTTTATGTAATACCTGAAGGATTGTATTACATTGGATTTGACATGTAATTTTTCATGGTCATTCTTTGAAGAATACATGACAATTTACAGCAGATAAGATAGCTAAGGATTGCTGCCTCTGACATTTCAACTATCTTATGGAATTAGAAGCTTCAAGTAAATACAGTTATTCCTCCATATTCGTGGGGGCTAGGGGAATGAGACCCCCATGAATATGGAAAAATTGCAAATAACCCCCCCTTCAGAAGCCAGTTAAAGAGAAGGGTGAGCAGGGAAGAGGAGTAGCACTGTATGCTCCTTTTCCCCCTACCCTCCTGTCCCTTTAATTGGCTCCCTGACCCTTTTCCTCCCCAATCCTTTCTTTGGGCATCCCAGGGAGAGGATGAGGAAGAATAGACAAGAGGTGCCTGAGACCCTCCGAGACACATTTCCTCTCCAATCCTTTCCATGGGCATCCCAAGGAGAGGATTGGGCAGGAGAAGGCAAGAAGTGACTTGGCCCCTCTGAAACCCTTTTCCTCCCCAATCCTTTCCATGGGCATTGGTTGATGAAATTATATAAGCATAGAAACCAGGTGTGCCTCCCTGGGGAGACCTTTCCACAGGTGGGAGCCTGCACCTGAAAAAGTTTCCTGTATGCCCCACTTAGCTCACCTGGGATGATGGAAACATAAACTTGGAGTGATTTCAGTGCTCAGAATAAGTGGCATGGGCAGAGGTGTTACAACAGGTTACATAGGAACTCAGCTGGTTGCCTATTAGTTTCCGGGCATGGTACAAGGTGTTGGTCATCAAGGTGTTGATTACCTTTAAAGCCCTACATGGCTTGGGCCCAGAGTACTTGAGGGAACGCCTTCTTCCCTATTGTCCGTTCCACATACTAAGGTCCTCTGGAAGAAATAAATCTACTACAGCCAAAAAAATCTAGGCTAACATCAGTTTCCCAGAGGGCCTTTTCTATTACTGCTCCAAAACTATGGAACGACCTGCTGGAGGAGATCCGTCACATTCCCACTCTGACAGCTTTTAAGAAAGCACTCAAGATGGATCTCTTCTGGCAGGCCTTTGCAACTTAGTTACCCTCCCCAGATATAGAGATATTTGTCCCCTCATCTGTCTATTTTTCCCCGCCTATGTTTCTGCCTATTTTTCTTTTTTGTTTGTTTGTTTAATGTTTTTAAAGTTTTTATACTATTACTGTTTAATTCTGTTTTAGTACTGGGAATGGGGGGCGGTAGGTCTAGGGTTTGATTTTTTTAACATTGTAATTTGATGTATTTTATTGTTGTTACCCGCCCGGATTCATCATAATCATCATCATCATCATCATTATTATTATTATTATTATTATTATTATTATAGTCATATATAAATGAGATTTGATCCCTGCTTCCATCCATAATTACCAGAAGAGCAGCTATCTTACTCAGCCCTGGTGGCACAGTGTTTAAATACCTGTACTACAGCCACTCACTCACAAACCATAAGGTTGTGAGTTCAGTGTAACGAATAACCTTTCTTTTCTGGCACCCAATTATGTGAAGGCCCCGTCTAGTCACTCTTCACCCTAACTCTGCCACCAATTTATGTGATGCACACCCAAACCACAGCCCTAACTGACTCTTCCCTCAGGAACTCCTGGAACCCAGTCCTCTCTTGGACTCAATCGTTCCCTCAACTGTCAAAACTCAACTGTCAACATTCCAACTGTCAAAACCAACGGACACATGGAATGTTCAAAAGCTCCACATTCTATTGGCTGGACCTCAGCTGCCTTCTGATTGGTCAGCCGGGTGTTCTATGCACCACACACCTTCCCCCTTTAACAGATTCATTGACACACATAACCAACCGGTTATGTTGGTCAATGAATTCCCAATTATAAATTATGCTTACCCATTTATCAATATTATATATAACATAATCTAAACATCAGGGGTGTGTGTGTGTGTGTGTGTGTGTGTATACATTTTTAAATACTTGTTTTATCAGTAACCATTACCAATTGGTATCTTTGGGATTTTTCTGTATGTTTCCCTTATAAACATATGTCTAATCTCAATTTTATTTGTTATAACCACTTACCATACTTTTCTTATAAGATTAGCATACTGTAACCATAAACCATCTCACTTGTTGGGTTTTAACACTTTAATAACCTTTTCCCCCAACTTCAGATCCTTTATATGTTTTATTTAAATGTTTTTATCAACCATATATTCAATCTTTTAACCCTTTTCTCTTACTGGATTAAAGACTGATGGAACATTATCTCCAACCACTTTTTCCCGCTCCCAGTATGGTTTTGAAAATATTTCGTTTTCCATTATACTAATGGCAGACAATAATATATTAGTTTTCCAGTCTATCAACTCATTTATATCATTGTCCTTTTCAGTTTTTTCTGGATCAGTTCTTGTAACCGACAACGTGTTGTTGTTTTTATCGGCTGTGGACTTAACACCTCATCTGGTAAAAAGTCTTTGTTTCTTCCTGTTTCACTGGACCAGATTCTTTGAGTTCGTTGAGCAATCTTTACATCTTCTTCTGTAGACTGTAAAGTGTCCCTTATCGAAATCATCACATTCTCAAGATAGTTCATCACGATCTCTGTTTTTTCTTTCTCTGTTGAATCTCCTTTCCTAGTTGGTTGATGGCTTTTTGGGTCCCACCAATGCTTGTCTGTCATCTGGTCACCACCAGTATGCTTGACAGTGAAGTTTATAGATGTTTGCATGTTCTGTATACACACAGCTATCCTTTCAAGCATTACTTTTTAAAGATTCTTCCAATCTCTTTGAACTAGACCATTCCCTTGGGTTATATCACCCATTTGCCCAACTAAGAATTTTTCACCAATGTCCATGACTGCTATTTTTTCCTTTTTATTTATTATGTCTACTTGCTCTTGTAAGGCTTTTTCTTCTTGTGTAATCTCTACTTTTTCTTTTTGTCTATGACTCTTAGATTTTATATCGAAAAACTCAAGTTGGAGAGTATTGTATTTTGCTTTTATGTGGTAAAACATGTTTTTTCATCCTTTTGTTTGTGTATTGGCTTTATGGCAATTTTCCAAAAGAGTTTGAACTTCTCTGTCTTTAGAGTTTAGCCTATTTTCCAGTTTGGCAATCTCTGTGTATAGTTATTCAGTTTTTAACTTTGTGTTATCAAGTTCATTCTGACCTTTACTGACTTTTTGATGCAGAATCTGATTTTCTTGTTTAAAATCATGTAGTTGTTCTTGTAACTTTTTATTTTCTTGTATTAGAGCCTCTTTCTCTCTCTTCTGTTGAATAAACCTCTCGTTTGTTTCATCTAGCAAACCCTGTCGTCTGGTAATATCTTTTCCATATTTATGTAGGGTTTCATTACCACTTTTTGAGGAATGTTTCATATCAGAAACAATATATTCTAACTCTGAAACAGTCTTTTCTTTAGTATCTAAACTTGCTTTTAGAATTACAATTTCCTCTGTTTTTCCTTCCAACAGACCTTGCACAGTCTGGTTTTCGGATTCCAGATTAGCTACTTGTTCTTCAAGTGTATTAATAACTTTATTATGGTTTTAAACTTCTCTTTAAAACCATCCAGTTCTGTTAACTTTTTCTCATATTTTTCTTCTAATAAATCTTGTCATGCTTCAGTTCTCTCAACTGTTTTTGAAGCTCCATCTCTCTCTGCTGTGCCTCATATTCTTTTCTTTTTATTTCCCTCTCATGTTGCCATTCTTTTTTCTTTTATTTCTCTCAAATATTTCAGTTCTATTAAGTCTCTCTCATATTCTTTTTATTTTAATTCTTTTTTACGTTTCAGTTCTTTTAATTTAAGCCTAATCAAATCACACTCCTTGTCTGATATCCCCATATCATCACAAGCTTTTTCAAAACTGGCAATATATAAGTCAAGGTTACTTCCAGTAACATATTTAGGAAATTTTTTTTTGTATCATATAGAGGAAACCCATTAATGTTATTCTTGAAAATATTAGTAACCCTAGATTCTAAACTGATCATTAAGTCCCATGTCTTCATAATTATGTTATGCATTTCTCTCTCATGAGGCATCTCATTGTCCAGTTCCTTCATTTTCATGCCATATATTTCTCTGTTATGAGCCCTCTCATTCTCTTGCTCTTTTTCTTGTGTCTGGCCATTTCAAATTTGATTTTCCACATTTCTAAACTTTTTTAAGGTTTAGAAACGGCCGTGTCACTACTAACCACCATCTCTTCTCTGACCTTCTCTTCCTCCACAATTTCTGTTATTGTTGGAGGTTTGGCGTTGTTAGAATGCATGTTTTAAGTATTTTCCTACAAATATTTAAAACTTTTACCTCAGGAAATACTTCTATCTGTCTCTGTCTCAACTGAATTTAAAGACAACACTTCTATCTTGAAGTTAGCGTAGTGATTCCTTATGTTACCACCAACTTTTACCTCAGGAATCACTATGTGTGCTTTTTCCCTCTGTCAACTAGTCTCTTACAATTACCTCAGGACTTTTACCTCAGAGACTATTCACTTTCTAGCGTGGTCAGTTTCCGAATAATCTCCTACAAATACCCTTTTGCTGTTACTTCAAATATTATTCTCACTGACTTATGCCATTTGAACTGTTGAACTTTTTACTTTCCAAGTTCAAATCAAATCTTGGGTTTCTGGTAACTGGAACTCAGAACCTGGTAACACCAATTATCTCCAGCACACTTTTCATCATATTTTCAGCCACTGGATTTTACGTATCCCAACACTGCACACTACTTTATGTAATGAACAACCTTTCTGTTGTGGCAGACAATCATGTGAAGGCCCCATCTAGTCACCCTTCACCCTAACTCTGCCACCAATTTATGTGATGCACACCCAAACCACAATCCTTTTCTATGATGGCAGGCACTTGGGAGTTTTATCCCACCACTGCCACCCGTGTTTTGTATTGTGAGTAGCGTGGTATTAACTCAAGTCCAGGCGTGTCCTTCTTGAATCAAACAAATAAAATTTTATTTACAAAGAGGTTTAACAGTGTTGGTTTTAATATGATATCATATGGAATTGTTACTTTCTACTTTGTTATAGTTACTGTGGGTTTTATAACCCTTTACCTAAATCACCTGTTCCTTATAACTAAGAACCCAGTCCTCTCTTGGACTCAACCGTTCCCTCAGCTGTCAAAACCCAGCTGTCAACATTCCAACTGTCAAAACCAACGGACACATGGAATGTTCAAAAGTCCCAGGCCACATTCTATTGGCTGGACCTCAGCTGCCTTCTGATTGGTCAGACGGGTGTTCTATGCACCACATTCAGTACTAACAAAAGGGCTGAAGCTCAACTAAGGCTTGCATCCTTCTGAGGTCGCTAAAATGAGTACCCAGATTGTTCGGTCAATTAGCTTACATTTTGTAAACTGCTTAGGGAGTGCTTAAGTGCACTGATGAGTGGTATAGAAATGTACTTACTATTGCTATTGCTATTACTATCTTATGAACAAACTCCAGAGGCTATCTGTCTTCAAAGGCAACCCAAGGGAACACATATTACAGTAGTACAGCCTGGGGTTGCATAGCATGAATAGTATCATTATAGTGGGATGTAACCCTCTCCTCCTATGTTAGCTACCTGCATTTTAAATGTTGTGGTTCCTTATAATTGTGTTGTGGTAATTGTGTTGTACATCAGGGATGTACTTTGGGGAGAGTAACAGCTTGACTTACTTCAATAAACTATCCTTTCTGGACATAACAACAAATCATGGTCAAAGACTAGAAGTAAATGCCTTCAATTTCTTTTTCTGGTACAGTAAAGGAGAAGAAGGGAGAGGACATCACTCAGGTTCAGTAAGTTTCTGCATCTGGACCCATTGTAGACTACACTAGCAGAAAAGATGAGGAAGGGACATAAGTCACTGTTGTTATTTTTTTAATTGAGTGTTGTTGTCAGAAGAACAAAGAGTTTGAAGGGCAACACCTTGTTAGAGCTATATTGCGTCTCCTTAAGAGGAAATACCTTGATTAGTTTGTAATTGTAGTAGATGGAGGGGGTTTGAGGGGAGGACTCTGAGGTTTGGGGAAAAAAACTATTCAGGGGTAGCTGGGTTGGCCATGCAACAAAATACACTAAAATCCATAAATAGTTACACTTTTTTTTTTTTACCACCTCCAAAGCATAAAGCACGCTATGCAAGCTTGCAAATCTTCACCGGTCTCTACAGCAAGCAAAGATGTTTAAAATCATGCAGGAGAAAAATGATGACAATTTGATGATGAGTCCCTTGCCTATATTCCGGGATTTCAATGCAAGTGGAGGCCACTCCCATTACTGGCCACATGAGGACTAGAAACAAAGAGCAATAAAATAAAGGTTTAGGCTGGTAGAGAAGTTCTGGGATGTCTGAGAGTAGTAGGATCCCCACGCCTAATTTAGTGTTATATTATTTGAACCAATCCAGTGTCCTTTATTATCATATTATTGTGCTGAAGTAGATGCTCCCCATGAAACTTTTTATGTTAGCCTCAACCATGGGAATCCTGGGTGTGTCACACTCTCCCAGATTCAGAGGATAGGAGTGGCAACCCCCCTCTGAAGAAACTTGTCAAGAAAATCCATAGTAGGTTCACCTCAGAAAAGGCTTGAAGGCAAACCACCACCACCACCACAACAACAATCCTACTAACACAGGAATAATTATTAAAGTCTTTTAATGCCTTCTTACACACACACACACACACACACACACACACACACACACACACATTCCAGTAGTCTGAAGCAATGAGTAGAAGTTTGTTGTGTGGTCTCCAATCCCACCTCTCAAATTAATATTTTGTAAGCTATGCATACATTAAGATTAGCATGTTTGAAATTGGGAACATCTTGTCATGACATATACATTTATGTATATCTTATTCTCTTGAAGTATATCTTTCTCTCTCTCTCAAAGCTCTCACAGTACATATTAAATTCTCATTAATGAAAATTGTAATGGGCATCTAAGGGATATGTGATGTCACTGAATATATTAAGATTTTTTCCCCAGGTGTGAAGAGATATAAAGAATTAGCAATTAGCAGGGATTCATTAATATGAATAGGAGCTTCACATCAAAACTCTAAGCAGTGTGCTAAGCTGTGATTATTAATAAGGCTTGATACATTCTTCCTTTCCCCCTCTTTTCAGCAGCTTCATCTAATAAAACACTGTTCTGTCCTGAGCCCAGTATTTAGTATATTTGTGGTTTGCCCTTTTTTCAGGGGGAAAAAATCCTCATATTGTTTGCTTCTCTAGGTCATCTGCCTTTTCTGTCCATTTTGCTTAACCTTCTTATTCTTATATTTTTAAAATTATCCTTGAATAGTTGGATTGCTTGTTATGAAGTGTGGGTGGTGTTTTCCTATCTGCTACAATTATAAACTTAATTTCCATTTGTTTTCTTTTAATACATGCTTCCTGCATGTCAGCACAAAATATCCAGTGCTAGAGGATTACTGTGTGACAGTCTCCCAATCTGAAGAGTTTATTAGTCTGTATTCTGTGGATGAGGTACTAAAAATAGCATTTAAATGTGTAACTGTATGCAGAGATACATCAAAATCTAAAAGTGATCAAGGGCTTTGGGAGATAGCATGTTGGAGAGAACTGGAGTGATGAATTGCTAGTTAATTTGGAGGGTGCAAACCTCAGAATACAGATGATTAATACAATCTTAAAGAAAGGAAAGGGTTACTTTTCTAAGGTGATTACTTGGTACTTCCAAAGGTAGAGGTGTGGGAATGCCGGGCATTGGCCTTTCTATGTTTATCTAACAGTGAACCTTCCTTCTGTTCAACCCCTTACCTTTTCAGTGTGATGCATTTCCAGTGTTAGTATTAACAGAAGTTATTTTTAGAAATCTCTTCACAATATAATGAAAAGTCAATACTGAGAATCTGTCAAGAGAGACCTTCTGGGACTGATTTAATTTGTCTTGGATCTTCAGGAGAGCAGGAGGTGGTAATCCTCAATCCAATTTGCTAGAAGCTCTACCCTGAAACTGCTAAATTAGTCTCTTCTTATAATTAAAGATAAGCCAAAGTGGCACATAAGAATACAGAACTACTTCTAAGGTCAACATAGTTTTTGTATCTGAAATGAACTGAGTGTTAAGTCCATTGAACTCACTGAGAAAATTCTCTAGAAAAAAAATGCTATAAATCTGCACTTACAGAAAGGAAGGAAGGAAGGGAAAGGAGGTTAGATGCCACTCAAACCTGTGTCAAAGCATTAACGTCCTTCTTTTTATCAGCAGAAATACCTCCTCTAAAAGGCAATGCAATAGTTTCAGGAAGGACATCGCTCGAACACAGATAATGCTTGTCGGCCCTTCATATCCACGGAAAATTTAGCCTTGGATTCAACTATCCATGGCTAGAAAATATTCAAAAATATATATAAATTTCAAAAAGCAAACCTTGATTTTACTATTTTATATATGGGACACATTTCACTATGCCATTGCTTTAAATGGGACTTGAGCATCCATAGATTTTTGGTATCCCCTGGACGTCCTGGAACCAACCTCCAGTGGATACCAAGGGCCCACTGTAGTTGCTTTTTATAGTGTCAGTTCCCAAAAACTGAACAAACTAATTCTGCAGTTGACACAGGGTTCTGCAACAGATGCTCACTCTGAGGTCAGAACAAGGTGCACAACCATATGACTGAGGCTGAGCATCTCCTTCTGTCCTCAGAGCCAGTGAATAGCAGTGTCCATAGTGGTACCTGGCAGCACAGTGGGACACATATACAAATAGTCACCTGGTGTCACACTGGAGGACCTCAGCTAATGGGGGAACGCTGCTCTGAGACCTGAGTAGATATTTTTAAAATGTTCCTTATGCCTATCACTAGTTAGCCTTCTTTCTTTCTTTCTTTCTTTGGGGAGGCGGCATCTTAAAGAAGATTTGGCATTTCTGCAAGTAGCTTTAGCACATTTTTTAAAAAAAATGATGTATTGTAAAATGCAATAACAATTGTCTTGTAATAAAATAATAATATTGGTTGGATTGTTTCTGTTTTTATTATCAGTCTTCTGGTGTAGTGTGTGTGCGTGCGTGCGTGCGTGCAAGTGCATGTATGTTTGGCTTCACAAAATAAAACAGTTTTGCTCAGAGATAGGAATTTTATTAGGAATATGAATAGTTCATGAAAACTACAAAAACTGGAATGAAGAAACCATTTTGTATATTGTTCATATGCTGGGGCAAAACTTCTTAGTGGAGTTTGAGAATCCCCAAGTAGCTGTTTGGTTGTGCTGAGAGGTTCAGACTTCTTTTTTACAAAAACATTTATTATTGAAAGAAATATAACTTAACAAAATTCAGCAAAACAAAATAAAATATAAACAGGGTCAGTTTTGACTAGAAACCTGACAATACAGAGTTCTTTGTACCGCTAATAATAATAAAGTAATTATTCTAAATGTATAACTTTGGCTTCATAATGAAGTCAGAAAATTATTATTTATGAATATTTACAATCCCTTCAATAATAATCTGTATTGATATTAGACTAACTAGAAAAGATCCATTGAGTATTGACTCACAATTCAGCAGCTGATTCAGTGAATGTCCTTTAGTTTCCCACCAAGATAATTCAGATTTAGTCCTAAGGAATGACACAGCCTCTGTTCTGATTAATATGTTCACTTTCCCCAAAAGCCTTTATGTTCTTGTTTTTAAACCAGAATCCCAGTTTGCTCTTGGCTGGGCCCAGACTGAGGGCATGTCTAAACAGGGCAATTAAACTGCCTCCCCGCTAAATCCTCACTGTAGGCACAAATCCCCCATTTGAGTGTGGACTGTCTTCACAAGGGAAGGCCAGTTCTGCAGCAAATACAAAGGTAAAGGTTTCCCTTGACAAGATTGTCTAGTTTTGTTTGACTGTAGGTGAGGTGCTCATCTACGTTACTAAGCTGTGGGAGCCAACATTGTCCAAGACAATCACATGGTCATGTGGCCAGCATAACTGCATGGAATGCTATTACCTTAGCAATAGCAAGTACATTTCTATATTGCTTACTGACATACTAAGTGGTTTACAAAGGGTAAGCTAATTGCCCCCAACAAGCTGGGTACTCATTTTAGCGACCTACAGAAGGATGTCAGGCTGAGTCGATCCAGAGCCCCTGGCTGGTCTTGAACTCACAACCTTGTGGTTCATGAGGGAGTGGCTGCAGTATAGGCATTTAACTATTGCACCACCTGGGCTCCTTCCCACCAAAGTGATACCTATTTATCTATTTGCATTTTTACATGGTTTCAAACTGCTAGGTTGGCAGAAGCTGGAATTAGTGAGAGGGGCTCACCCTATCACACAACACTTGTGTCTCAAACTGGTAACTTGTCAGTCTTGCAGTCGTCTGAGTCAGAATCTTAACTGCTGAGCCTCCCTATCTCTGCCTAAATCTGTTTTTAAAAATTCACCTTTTGCTCCAAATATTTCAGGATAATTCAGAGCACTCTGTGGCAATACTTGGTGTCTGTCTACATGTGTCCCACTGTCCCTCCCAGTGCCAGCACTGTGGGTGTGAGTCCCTCCCTCTGAAGTCACACTAAGGGACCCATCCATGTGATTTATGATGAGTGCCTCATTTCTGACCTCAGAGGGGTCAACTCCTGTCAGCAGCAGTGAGGCTGGGCAGCACAGTGGGACTTTTTCTAGACAACTACCCAGCATCTCTAAAGAGTGCCAGTGGTAATGGATGAAATCTGAGACAACTCCAGGACCAGAATATTCCAGGATCAGCCCAGAGTATTCTGTGAACCCTGAGGTACCCTTAATTTTCCAGAGCATTACTTTTTGCTGTATCTTAATTGATGTGCTTCCTTCTATGCATATAATTGTGCATGCCCAATTAGCCACATCTGCTGATAAATTTCAGTTTCACTGGTGTATTCTAGATTAACTGATTTAGCAGATTATTTTTTCAAAAGCAATTTTAAAATTAAAGGGAAGGTGGGAAAGTTGGTGCAAATAGCATTTCCCTTATAGCACTTTGTATTATCTTGTAAGCTAACACTTGTTTTCATGATCCATTGTTACTCTGCCCAGTTAAAATCTAACACAAACTCTAAAAATGCTAAGTGGCTTGTAACATTTCTGAGTCTTCCATTTCTTCCCCCGTATTAATATGCTTCACACTCAGCTTCCTTTAACTACATTATATACACTGTAGTATATAGATTAGAAAGATGTACCATAATTGCCTCAAAGAGTGATTATTATCTCTTTTCTATATAATTAGGATCAAAGTTTAACTTTCAGATCTTTGATTTTCCTCATTAATGTTCACCTTATTCATTCGGAGAGTTGGAAGTTATGCTCCCTGGTAACATGCAAGAAATGATTAAGTAGAGTGAAGACTATAGCATTTAATCTGTGTAATAAAAGTGAGCTGTGATAATCATTCTTTATTTTTCCACTCCAGCACAATTAACCTCTTTGCTTTGAAATTGGTAGATAATGCGTCTTGTATGTTGTCATTCATTATTTAATACTATTTGAAAATGTACAGATTATTGATGGATACCGTAAAACTGAATAAGTACAAGTTTTTAGTAATCTTTAAAATAAAATCATCTGGAGAGGTTCTTTTTTTTAAATCACATAGTCACCCTCCCCTGTACACTTTTCTTCACCTCTGGCACAATTTTCATCATTGCCTTGTCTCTTATCAAAATATAACAACAACACTGGTGAAATTTAATTGCCTGGAGCAATATGATAGAATATTGACATATACTATATGAATATCAGCCAGTTTGTAGGAAAGCATGGCTATCCAACAGCAATTTGACTTTAGCTATAACATTTTTGTATTTATTGATTTCTGCTGGTATTATTTCCTGCAAGGGTATTCTTAGATTTGATCAATATGTGATGTATGTCATAGTGGCAAAACAAAAGACAGCCATATGTTACAGAAAAGAGTGTTATTGCAGACATTGCCTTTTCCGTTGCACCATCCATTCTGCAGTCTAGTACGTACAGAAAACCAATAGTGTGCAGTTAACATCGTCTTTCTTTTGGATTTTTCCCAGAGAGTACAGTAGAGAAATTCGTATGTTTTGAATTGCGAACTAGAATATTATTATTTCATATATTCTTTTTAATATGTAAACATTGGTATTTCCCAATGTCTATGTATGTAATTTTTTAAAAAATAAAGCACTGAATACTTTTTGAATACTGATGCTTGTTCATTTCTCCACTTGTAATTTTTTATACTTCTTACACATGTGGCAAACTTAATATCCCTGTTTCAATAGCTAATCATTTCAGCTCCCCAGTTTTATCTAGTAGTGTAAGACTAGACTTAAATTAAGAACCAATGTGGTGTTGTTTGAGCATTACATTACAACTGTGTTGAGCAGGATTTGGCCATGGAAACCCACCAGGTAATGTTGTCAAATCACACTCTCTCAACCTCAGAGGATAGCAATGGCAACCCCCCTCTGAAGAAACCAGGGCTGGGGAATAGGAGTAAGAAGTAAAGGAGTAAGAGGTTTTTACAGGAGTAGGAATAACGAATAACAAAATATATTTGTTACTCCTTATTCCTGTTATTATATTGTA
Organism: Sceloporus undulatus; assembly: GCF_019175285.1. Taxonomy (NCBI): domain Eukaryota; kingdom Metazoa; phylum Chordata; class Lepidosauria; order Squamata; family Phrynosomatidae; genus Sceloporus; species Sceloporus undulatus. The sequence continues at coordinate 234,613,207 of NC_056522.1, forward strand.
CACACAAACACCCATCAATCAATCAATCAATCAATCAGTCAATCTTTATTGAATAGCCCTGGGTCAGGGACGTAGCCAAGGGGGAGGTTCTTGGGGTCCGGACCCCCCTTTCCATTAGATAGAATAAATGGTGTGTGCTGCTGCACCGCTGCACCCAAGCCCCATTATAATGGTGGCACTTAGTCTCGACCCCCCTTCCCAAAATCTTGGCTACATCCCTGCCTGGGGCCATCTCAAAGTACCTTAAAACATAGTAATACATACAATAACATTTTATAGAAAGTCTATAGGGACTACACACACACACACACACACACACACACACACAATGTTAATAAAGTACAATATACAACAATACAATATAGATACATATGAATAGCCTAAACATGCACAGCTTGCACTGGGGAAGGAACTGGGAGGCAAAGAGAGATACTCACACACACACACACACACACACACACACACACACACACACACACCAGTATTGCAAAAACAACAGCAACAACAACAAAACCAGAGCTTTTCCCTAGGGTTGGGAAGTTGGGAGTAAGGAATAAGAGATTTTTGCAAGAGTAGAAGTAGGAGTAACATTAAGAAAAAATCTTACTCTAGAGTAGGACAAGGAGTAACCACAAAATCACCACTACTCCCCAGCCCTGGAAGAAACTTGCAAAGAAAACCCCATGGTAGGTTCAACTTTGTGTCTCCATAAGTTGGAAATGATTTGAAGGCACAAAACAACAACAAGGGTTGTGAAAATTTAAAGATAACTTTAAGGCCCACAATAACAACAAGAAGAAGACTAGAACTGCAGGGTACTAGCAGTAGAATATGATGGTTACTATTCTGATGTTATAGGAAAATGCAGGAGGATTTGGAATGTTTGCAAGTTGTCAGATTTTTTATTTTATTTTATTTTATTTTATAACCCATTCTTTAGAAATGCTCTCAGTGAATTGGCTGTGGTTAATGTAAGGAACAGGATGGACACACACACACACACACACAGAGCTTTCTGAAATCTTATGAGAAAATTCTCCAGCTGATTTTAAAATGTTCTCTTTTATTAACAATGTGATAGAGCTCACTTTATGAGTTCTAGTTCAATATAGTCAGTCTCTCTTCTAGTTCAGTATTGTCAGTTTTGCTTGCAGAAGGGCTTGCACAAAGGACTATATTAAGAGAAAGCAAAAGGCGTAAATGTGCTCTTGAAATTGTGAATTGAAATTGGCAGTTGGTTCTTTGATGTTTTGTAAGATTGTGTTTGTTTCATTGCTTCCTTCAGTGGAGTTGTGTATCTTTTTGTATGCAGCAATGTAGTTTTCAGTAGCCAAAAGAGGTGGGGCAATTTCTTTGTAATCTTGACAGATACAAAGGTGAAGAAATTGAGTTCAGAACTGACAGAGCTGAATGTTCATTTCACCAAATAGTAACATATTCCCCTCTGAACTCTATGCAGAAATGATGATGGAATCTCATGACTTCAGACAGCAAATGAAAATATTCCTCTAAAAAGCCAATTGATGGTCTGCCATCCCCTTCCCCACTAGTAGTGAAGCATGTGGGACTAGAGTGTGGGAAGCATTCAAATTACCTGCTAAGGTCCATCATTTTGGTCTATAATTGGTAACGTCTGTCTGTCTATAATTGGTAACGTCTGGCACACCAGCTCAGCTGAGTTTCTGAATCATAATAAATCCAGCTACCACTGCAAGTTCAGAAGACATGTATCATTAGTTTCTGCAGACAATGACTAGGTAGATGTCAACGTTATAGGGCAGGAACAGATACAGAATTGAACTGAAACAAGGTATTGCTGAAGCAGAAGGAGAAACAAAAGAGGGTAAGGATTGGGGGAAAGAGTTTCTGCTCAAGATGACTGAAACTGTGCTTGAGGAAAAATGGCTTGTCAGAGCTGGAAACAGGTGGCTTTGTTCACATTTCCCTTTCTATATGTTGGAATGAAAAAAAACTGCAGTGCAAGCCATCTACTGGGAAGGATTGTTTTTTGCTGTCTTTTCATTTTTGTTGCATGCTTCTGTGTGTTTAGTGAAGAACTGATTCATGCACATGTGTTTTAAGACATCATTACTCAGCATTTGACAAATGACTGCTGAAAAAGTATATTTCATTAAGGAAAAAGTATACAGTAAACCTGCCCCTTATGCAGGGGATCCGTTCCAGACCCTCCTGCGTAAGGGGAATCCAGTGTATCCTCAAATCCCATTCAAAAAAATGGGGCACCCATTGTTTTGATTGGGGCTTGCCTTCCACGTGAAAAGTCCGCATAAGGCAAGCCCGCTTAAGGGGCGGGACAGCTGTAGTTTCACTTGGTGCATTTGAGATGACATCAGCTGAAATAAAAGTTCTATCGGTGGTGTTAAATAGTGACACAGTGGGCCCTTCCCTTACACGGGGGATCCATTCTTGATTTGGATATAGTATATCTTGATTTCAGTAAGGCCTTTGACAGGGTTTCCCATGACATTCTTGCAAACAAACTTGTAAAATGTGGACTAGACAAGGTAACTGTTACATGGATTTGTAACTGGTTGACCAGCCGAACCCAAAGGGTGCTCAACAATGGCTCCTTTTCATCCTGGAGAGAAGTGACCAGTGGGGTCCCACAGGGCTCTGTCCTGGGCCCAGTGTTATTCAACATCTTTATCAATGACCTGGATGACAGAATTGGGAGCATACTTATCAAATTTGCAGATGACACCAAATTAGGAGGAATAGCTAATACCCCAGAGGACAGGATCACGATTCAAAATGACCTGAGTAGACTAGAAAGCTGGGCCAAAGCTAACAAAATGAAATTCAACACGGAGAAATGTAAGGTATTGCACTTAGGGCGGAAAAATAAAATGCACAAATATAGGATTGGGGACACCTGGCTAAATGAAACTACGTGTGAAAGGGATCTAGGAGTCCAAGTAGACCACAAGTTGAACATGAGTCAACAGTGTGATGTGGCAGCTAAAAATGCCAATGCAATTTTAGGCTGCATCAATAGAAGTATAGTGTCTAGACCAAGAGAAGTAATAGTGCCACTGTATTCTGCTTTGGTCAAGCCCCACCTGGAATATTGTGTCCAGTTCTGGGCACCACAATTCAGAAAGGACATTGAGAAACTGGAGCGTGTCCAAAGGAGGGTGACAAAAATGGTGAAGGGTCTGGAAACCATGCCCTATGAGGAACGACTTAGGGAGCTGGGGATGTTTAGCCTGGAGAAGAGAAGGTTAAGAGGTGATATGATAGCCCTGTTTAAATATTTGAAGGGATGTCATATTGAGGAGGGAACAAGCTTGTTTTCTTCTGCTCCAGAGAACAGAACCCGCAACAATGGATGCAAGCTACAGGAAAAGAGATTCCACCTGAACATTAGGAGGAACTTCCTGACAGTAAGGGCTGTTCGACAGTGGAATGCACTCCCTCGGAGGGTGATAGAGTCTCCTTCCTTGGAGGTCTTTAAACAGAGGCTAGATGGCCATCTGTCAGAGATGATTTGATTTGGATTCCTGCATGACAGGGGGTTGGACTGGATGGCTCTAGTGGTCTCTTCCAACTCTACGATTCTATGATTCTATGATTCCAGACCTACCCCCTGCATAAGGGAAATCTTTACGATTGGGCTTTTTCTGGCATGCCTTTCAGTGTATGCTGAAAGCCACATATGTCGCACCCACGTATGATATGGATGCACTGTATTATCAAATGATTACTATGCATATAAATAGGCTGTGGACCAAAATGTTACCCTATCTTTGGGCTGAAAGATAAATGTCTATTGTGTCATGAATTATACCCTGACTGGAGGTTTTAAGTGTTCAATATTTATATTTCTTTTAGTCCAGTTATGGAGTTCTAAGCTTAAGATACAAAGTGTCTTACTATCAGATAAGATATTACAGGGGTTGTCTAGATGGGCGGTGAGACGCTGCCCCTTTTTGCCCCAGATTGGGGCCACAGCAACTGCATGCCATGGCCCAAAAGAGGCTCCCTTTGCACTCCCCAGAAGGTGTGTCATAGCCGCTACAGGGCAGCATAATGATGCCCCCTCTGAGCTGCACCATTTGGCCACTATGGTAGAGTTGTGCCATGATGCTGCACACTGTGTAAATGGGCACACGGAATCATGGCACAATGGGGATGGAATCATGGCATCAAGCGTGCAGGTGCTACACCATGACTCTGCCCACAGGCTGATACAAAGTGCCAGTCTGTATTCCCCCATAGTTAAACATTTCAGAAATTAGTATTTAAGATATGAAATTGAAGCATAACTAAAGCTTCTATAATTAAGGGAATATCCTGTTTATAAAAAATGTCAAAAAAAAAAACATTGATGGCATCAGAGACTTCTGCTGTCACAGGCATAGGATTGACTGGTGACAAGGAGCATATGAGTCTCTCATTACAACAACACCAGTGGCTACTAGTCTGTTTTGAGGCATGATTCAAAGTGCTAATTATGATCTGCGAAGCCCTACACAGCTTGGGTTTGCACTGTTCTCATGCATAAAGTTACCTGTTCTCTTGCATAAAATTGCCTCAGGTGAGACTATGTTAGGTGGGGACACAAGAAAGAAATGTTTTTCTGACTGTCTCCTGGCTATGAAATTCCTTCATGGGGTTTTTAGGCTGTGTAAGCAAATACATTTTTACTGAGATAGTTGTTTACCACTGGAAAGGCGTGCTTAATTTGTTTTTGTTTTTTTTCATTCATTGTGTTTAGTTTCCACTTGGAGAAAAGTGGGACATAAATTAAATTGTTTAAATTGTTTATTTTAAATCACATCTTTCTGCAAGTGAAGCATCGAAGTTATAACCATAATTTATAAATGGATAATTCTTGAGGGGTGGTTTAATTATAGTAGGGGCTATGCAAAGCACCCCTAAGGGGTGGCCTGCAGCTGCCTTCAGCTGTGCTGGATCGTGTCCGCATGCTGCATGCCATGACCCCGATCTGGCCTTTCCAGGACACTAGAAAGGGCATGATAGCCATGGTGCCACAACTTTGAAGTGCTGCCTTGGCACTGCGTCATGTGGACGCAGCGCCAGAGGAGCACCATGATGTCACGTGCCATGTGGAACAGCATGTGGCATCACAGTGCCCTGGGGGTGGAGTTGGGGCATGCATCATGTGGACGCCATGCCCCAACTCCACCCCCAGGCCAGCCTTAATGGCTGGTCTGCACAGGGCCATAGTGTAGCAGGTCTAACTGCCATGTACTATAACACCATGGATGCTCAAGCACTTGTCTTTCTGTGCTTTGGTAAAACAATACTGACAGATGGTCTGTTCCAAGTTCAACAGTTAAAAATCTTCAACAATGGTTGAAAAGAATATTTCCTGTTTTATTGCATTCATTTATGCCCTTAAAGTATGAGCTTCCTTTATTTCTATTCGGTCTGCAAGGAGTCCTAATCATGTTCTCATTGATGCAGTCTAGTTTCAATATGCTATGAAAGCAATGTTATTTTTATTTTTATTCTATTGGCACATAGTTTTCAGAGCCAGCATGGCATACTGGTTTGGGTGTTGGACTATGACTCTGGAGACCAGGGTTCAATTTCCATCTCTGCCATGAAACCCACTGGGTGACACTAGGGAACTCATGCTCTCTCAGCTTCAGGAGAAGGCAATGGCAAACCTCCTCTGAACAAATATTGCCAAGAAAATCCTGTGAAATGAGAAGGCACACATAGCTTTCACTGTAGTGCTGCCAGTTTCCTCTCCTACTTAATATTTACAGTTGAAGGAAAAGATAATAAATTTTCTTCTTCAAAAATGACATTCCATTATTATTTTTAAAAATACTTTTAGCCCCAATATAAAATGAACATAGCATTCTAGAAATGAAGTATTTACCTTCAGCTTGGATAGTTTCTTCTTGCCATAGAACAAATTAGTTACTTCTGTATGTTACAAACTCTGAAATTGATATTGTCTTGAACAACACTACAAGTTTGTGTTTTCTAAAGTTTCCAGGGGTTCTTTTTTTCCATTCATTAGCAACAGGCTTAACTTCTGAAGGTGGATATATAAGGGAAGAATGAAGGAATTGGAACCATGATATAATTTTAAGCTCTTCTAAATAGTAGCATCACTAGGGGTGTGGGGGATGTGAACTGCACTGGAAGATACACCGGGGGGTGTCACCTGGTGGGGTGATATACTGGGGAGGATGGCTGGCTTCTGAGTCCTGTGCAGCAACCACCATTCAGAACTCAGAAGGGCCAAGTATGACCTCCACCTTGCTGCCCTGTGCCATTCTCATGAATAGAATGGTGCCACAACAGCAAGGTGGGGGGAGGGTGCCCTTTTGTCCTCACCACTGGAAGCCCCACTCTCAGATGTCCCCACATCACATGACACCCCAGGCAGAGATGCCTCCACCTTGAAGGCATGCACACACAAACATAGTTGCAGGTGGGTGCCAGAGTGCCATCTCACATCACAGAACACAGCAAACTGACAATACTGTGTTTCCTTCCCTTCCAGAAAAGAATGGAGGACTGCAAAGGCCATTTTTATGGTGGCAGTGAATTTCAGTCATACACATGCGTAAGCAGTAGCAGCAGTGCTGCTTAGTTCAGTGCTGGTGACAACTGGGGGCACAAAAATTGCAAAATTAGCCAGACAAACCAAGATTGAACCACACCATCTCTATATCACTATTGTGATTTCACAACCATCAAAATTAATACTGCCATTACAACTAATTGCAACAAATGAAAAAGTGTAGAGTATATATGAATAGGTCACACACCTTTTGTGCACTTAGAACGTTTACAAAAGTTTTGATATCTTTTCTGTTGGGAGCATGCATGTTCTATGTTGAGAAGAATGCACTGAGGACATGTAACCACACACTGCAGGCGGTAGGGGATTTTATCCTGTTTTTATGAGGAAGAATGGCTTGTAAATAAAATAATATAAATTGGCAGTTCCTTGGACAAATCTTAGAATCAGAAAGATGGGTAAGTCACTCACGCTTTCAGTATTGATGTTTTATTTCACATGACCAGCAGATCTGAGAATTTGGTTACGTGTTCATGCATCTTGTTTTGACAAGCACCCAATTAACTTACTTATTCACTTGCAGCGGCAGCCACCTGCTGGCACTGGCTAGCTGTAGGAAATATGACTTGCCAAAGTATAGCAGGGTTGCCTGTGTCGTTCAGTTCTCTGAAAATGTAACAGGAAAAAAGGATTGGGGCTTTCATCAACTACCCTATATTGTTCTCCAGTGTCATATTAAATTTTACTTCTTTATAATTCAGATAGAGCATATGTTTCACATGCTAGAGATCCCAGATTTAGAAATCTTGGCATCTCTGGTTAAACAACATTGGTCAAAATGCAGCTTGCATGGTTTATGCAGGCCTGCAGATCTCATTTTTGTTCCTCACATTCACCCTGTTGTGTTCACCCTTGCCAAAAATGTGGGAGTGTATGCTTAGGTTACCTAGCCAAGCCTGAACCCCCTCCCATTCAATAAAAATGGAAATGAAAATGTCTAGTCATTTTTTTATTGGGTTTCATTTCATTTCCTTTTGTTTCATCTCTCTCACTATCTTCATTTCCTCCTCCCCCTCCTCCCATCTTCCTCTGCCTCTGCTTCTTTTCTTTCTTTCATTATTTGCAAGCAAGTGCTGCCTATGGCAGATAGTAGGATGTCTTGGCTTTACTCCTACCTGTTTTGCACATCACTGAGTTAATACAGGTTGAAGAAATCCAAATACTCTGACCGAGACCCTGAGCAGCCATTTAACAAGTACTAGACAAAATGGGCAAAAGACTCACCTAGTACAGGGTTAAAAGAGAAAAAGAAATGTGGCAGCTCCTTTAAGACTAACTGGTTTTTATTTTCATGTTTGCTTTCATGGATAGAAACCCACTTCTTCAGATGCAGTACCACCACATTTCTTTTTTCTCTTTCTCCTTTTCTCCTTTTTATACTGGAAGAGACTAACACGGCTACTTCTTTGAAAAATGGTTCCTCTGTTCCTAACTTTCTGGCAGTGAAGCCAGTGAACAATATGTTAATCTCACTAGTTTATTTTCTGTTCAGTTATTTCTGTTTGCTGCTTCCATAAGGGATAAAATCAGTGGTTAATGTACTGTTATAGATTAAACTAACAATAATCCAACTGGATTGCATAATTCCTAGTGACCTTTGCCATCCAGGTAAAATAAAAATATTGAAGAACTGCAAAGTGCATCACATTGTCAATAGCCTTGTTTTTGTCTGGTATGTTGGTATTTACAGTGATGAAGCTCCAGGCAGCCAGTTGGTTACAGATAAGTTTCACATTGACTGGGATTCTGTGCTTGTCAACTCTGATAATGTCATCGTAGCTCAGTTTGATGGAAGAGGGAGTGGATTTCAAGGTCTAAAGATTCTGCAAGAAGTCCACCGTTCCTTAGGATCAGTGGAAGTGAAGGACCAGATAGCAGCGGTAGAGTACGTATGTGCAAACATTTCTTCTATTTCTTTTTTACTGTAAAAATCATTCTTAGTTTAGTATAAGACATTAGAAATGTACTGAGTTTTTATTTTCACAGCACTGGATTGCTACAACACATCACTGTTTCATAGCAAGAAAAAGTCAATAAATCCATTAAGTCTGATAAAGCAGACTTCTAGGCCTAGTCTGACTGTTGTAATGTATCTAACAAAATACTGTGTGGTAAAGGGTGCATTGCAGATGCTATACTTAAATGTGTAAAGTATAACAGGCAACTACATTATATCCAAATATGAAGAATATAACTCAATCCCATGTCACAGCATACAGTGCTGCCTCAGCATCTTTAGTCACTGAAACAAAAACTGACCCATAAGAAGCTGATTTCCTTAAAAAATCATTTATCATTGTTTTAATTGTGAGCTCTTTGACAGAGTTTTTTTGCCTTGCTTAAAGGCAGAATGCTAATGAATATAGTATGGAATGTTAATGAATATAGTAGCCTTGAATGTGCTTAAGATATACACCCATGCATTGTGTTGTTTGGACAACAATAATAGGCAAAAATGCATCAGACTGTATTGTATGCAGTATTCTCATGCTTTTCATAAAGCCATTCTTGGAATCCATTATATGCCTACTTGCGATATAAATAGGTGCAGTGGCTGACTGTTCTATATTGAAGATCTAATCTTTAAAATTCTGCAACTTGTTTATAATTTTATTTTAATTTTTTATCATGAACAATACACAAGCTATTACAATCAAATGCTTTACAGCTGGATCAGTGAGATATGTAGGCATGTGGACCACTAAATCAATTACGATATTTTTCAAACACTTCTGTAGATTATAGTCATTCTGCAACTTCTGTCCACTCATAAGAGAATCTCATTGAGATTCTTCATGTGAGTGAGGTCTAATTAAATGGCATAATGGAGTTTATCACACGTGAGGGCTCCCATCTTGCTCCTGTCGCCCAAACGTCACCACACTGTGACGGGCGCCTCCTGGTGGGATCACTCATGGTGCTATGCTTCCGTTTTTGTCATGGAAGCATCAGCGTAATTGTTAGAAAAAGGGCCCTTTTTTAAATAACGGATCAAATTGTTATTAAAAAGGGCCCGTTTCCTTACAATTATGAGAATGCTTCCATGACGAAAACGGAAGCGTTGCCCTTTAATAGTGCCAGGTGCGGTCTCACCAGGAGTCTCCTGTTGCAGATTGATGACGTTTGGGTGACAGGAGCATGACAGGAGCCTTCACACGTGATAAACTCCAAAGGCTATAATCTTGACCCTGAAAAAAAATGAGATAACCCACATTCAACATGCTACATAACATGAAGAGTGTTTAAATTGTCCAAAGTGAATTTTCCTCAAAATTCAAGAATTTCATTGTGGTTTACTACTATTTTGGTATTATATGTGGAAAAAGATTCTCCCAATTTCATTTTTCTTTCTTGGCTTCCCATTTTGAGGCAACAGTAGTTGTGCTTTGGACTCATAACACAACATTTCTTTAATGTTTTAGCTTTATTTTAAATCTGGCTATAAACATTGTTGCTGATTTTTCTGTGTGAGATAATTCATAATTTTGAATATTGTCACAGGAAGACCTATCAGCCTATAGCAGATGTTATTGGTGGGTTCATGAAGGTGATTGCAAGTCTAAAGCAAAATGATATAATATTTATTTCATATTCCATTTGCATTATAGTAGTCGTAATGTGAGCATCATTTACACAGGAAGCATGTCTCTTCATAATATTTTACCTTCCCCATTTCAGATACTTGCTGAAACAACCATTCGTTGACTCTAACAGGCTGAGCATATTTGGAAAGGTAACATTCTATAATAAATGAAATGTTGCAATTTTTTCAGTTCAGTGTGTGTGTGTGTGTGTGTGTGTGTGTGTGTGCGTGTGTGCACGTGTGCATATATACACTAGAAAGTATAGGAAGCATTACCCTGGCTGTCTTTGATTATTTCACTTATCAATTTGTAGCACATATTATCTCTAAAACCATTTCCTGCCAAATTTCCTGAAAAATGGACCAAAACCAGTGATTATCCAGAAGAGGGCAAAGTTTGTCAGTCTGTCCCAAGCTTGTACAAAAGTGTTCAAGAAGCCAGTCTAAGTCTAAATGTCAGGTTTGGTCAAAATTAGTTTGTAAATATGTATACTACAGCAAAATAAAAACATACAGAAATCCAAAGCGTGTCATCAGAAAGTGCCCAAAGTGATTGACAGTTCAGTTTCAGTAATTTATCATAGCCCTTGTTTCAGTCCCATTGTATAATGTACCAAGTTTATGACTCAGTGAATATGTATGTGAATATGTATAGAATGACACACAGGCAAAGAGACATTAAATTAATCAGTGTGTCTGTGTATGCGTTAATATCCAACCAACAGGTACTTGTAAGGTTGATCATTATTCAACTTTTGATGAGAGTGATTATCTGGATTTATCTCAGGCCTAGATTTGATAAAGAAACTACATTGGTAACTCTGAAAGAAAACCTATAATATCAGAAGGGTGGGAGGGAATATTTAAATATCTCAACAGTTTTCTATCCCATCAATGAGTTACCTTCTGGCTACAGTCTCAAAAATTTGGATTGACAGTTTGTCTTGTAGAGGTTTCATGTGGATGATTGTTTTAAAGCAGCTGGCAAAGGAAGCATAAAAAGGAGGAAGGAAATGAAAAGGAAAAAAATGTGGCAAGCTCTGTAAGACTATTATTTTCTCATGAGCTCTCATGTATATGAACCCTCTCTTTCAGATACATTACAGAGTGATTATAAATGCTCAGTTATACAGCATATTTACATAGTTGTGGGAATCAGATAGAATGTAGTGAGATTCAGAATGGTATAGAAAATTTTTCATGAACCTGTGGACTTTATATACAGTCAGCCGTCCTTCTCCTCAGATATTTTATCCACGGATTCAAGCATCCACAATAGTAAACTTTGATTCCAAATAGCAAACTTTGATTTTCTATTTGATATAAGGGGCAACATTTTACTGTGCCATTGTATTTAATGGGACTTGAGCATCCACGGATTTTGTTATCCATGGGGTTCCTGGAACCAAACCCCAGTGGATAATAAGGACCCACTGTAGAAGGTTTCTGCAAAGATTCATTTTGTTTCCTATTTGTTTTCACATTTCCATGAAATCCTGGGAAGACCTCATCTGGGGATTTGAGTGAGGTATTATCAATATGCCAATGGCAGACTATGGGGTCATTCCCACTTGTAGGTTGAACTGAAGCCTGATTTGCTTTTGCTGCCTTTTAGAATTTGATTCCAAAAAGACCCTAGTTCTCACTATGGGGCCATTCAGACTACCTTTTACCACGAATCAGAACCCGGATTAACCACTGGAAGTTCATATTGGCCCCGATCCTTTCACAAGTGAAAAAAAGGTTTTCACACCCATTCAGGGGCAAATGCCCCTTGGTGCGGGTCTTTTGAAAGCAGAGTGAAAGCTGTATCTTTTGAAAAATACCGGGTTCTGTCAATATGAACTTGTCCCTGGTCATGATCAGGTAAAGTTCAGGGAGGGATTTAGGTTAAGAGGGCAGACAGTGGGAGGATCATGCCTCTTCTCTCGCTGGTCGCTTTGCAAGTGGCTTCCCCCCTTTTTTTCTCCATTCAATTTTTGACAGATTATGCGAATGATGGATACATATTTGGATACAATCTGAGTGTGGATACATATTTGGATACAATGTAAATGCTTTGTGCTACATTTGTGGGAGGGAAAGCAGAAGATGTGAATAGGAGAGAAGGAGGGATTGAGTATAGGTTGCTTTTCTCTCTGCATCTGCAGTGAGGGAAGGAGGGAGTGTGTGAGGGGGGAAAAGAAGGAGGGAGGGAAGGAGGGGAGGGAGGTATATGCAGACAGACAAACAGATAAGCAGGCAGAAGTCTTTGCAATGCACCCTGTCTCCTTTCCAGCCCCCAAGATGCACCTTTATGGGATGGATTAAGTCACACACACACACACACACACACACATGCAGATGAAGCGAAGGAGAGAGAGGGGGAAAGGGAGGGAAGGTGGAACAAGGGAGAGAAGAGGAAAGAAGGGAAAGAGAGAGGGGAGGAGAACATGGAAAGAGGGAGAGAGAAGGAAGGAGGAATAAGCAGCGAGAAAGAGAGGGAAGGAGGAGGGCAAAACAGAGAGAAAAGAGAGAAGGAAGGGTAGGAGGGGATCAGGGCAGAGAGCAAGAGGGAGAGGAGGCTCGTGGCCCGGCGGTCTGGCTGCTTCTGCTGGGGGCCTCTGGCGGTGTGTCCGGTGGGGTTCCTGTGCCATCAGCACGCAGGACGCAGGGATGGCAGGGATGCCCAGGACCCTCTCCTCCTTCTCTCCAGGAGGGAACCCCCAAAAGCTACTCTGTTTGGAGCATCACACAAAAGCAAGCACACAAAATCCAACTCCCAGAATTCCATAGCAAAGAGCCAGACATAGAGTTAAAGAGGGGAGAAAGTTATGATATAAACCTCCAGTGAGAATTTGGAGGCATTTGAAGTTCTACAGAAGCAACACTTTCAGTTTAATCAGAAGATGACATCCATAGACAATTAGATTCTGAATCCATTTTAGACTTGGATCCCATTGGCTTCCAAGACCCAATGTATCTGAACTCCGTCATAACACTGTCGTATTGTATTCCAATGGGGCCACTTTTGATGGTTATATCTAGAAACTTCAGCTGGTTTGAAATTTAAGTGCAAGGTCTTTAGATAAGTAGGATTCCAAGCAAACAAAAATGGTACTCGTTAGTTTTTATGGGTTTTTCGGACTATGTGGTCATGTTGTGGAAGAATTTGTTCCTGATGTTTTACCTGAATCTGTGGCTGGCATATTCAGAGAATGCTGGTATGGAGGTGTTTGGGGTATATATACTTTGTGACCTTGGTTGAGAGTAAGTGATTTACATGTTAATCTGTGTATTGGTTTGTTGGTGAATGGCCAGGCCTCAGGATGGGAGGATATGCAAAGAGAATTCATGAAAGCCTTCAACTTTACATACAGAATTCATGTCTATTTAATTAGTGATTCACTGTGCTGGGAAACCCCTTGACCCTGTGTGATGTTCAGTTGCAAGTGCTGAGTCTTGATTTTGGTGTTTTTCAGGACTGGTAGCCAAACTGTGTTTACTTTCAGGGTTTCTTCTTTCCTGTTGAAGTTGTCCAGGTGTTGGTGGATTTCATGTGCATTTTGACCTGATAGTTGTTGGCATGGTCCAGTATTTCCAAATAGCATTTTATGCCCTGGGTGCTTTATAATGTGTTCTGCTACTGCTGATTTTTCTGGCTGATCCAGTCTGTAGTGTCTCTCATGTTTCTTAAGTCACATTTGGTGGTCCATATGTAGACTTGTCCACAGCTGCACAGTATGTAGTAAAACTCCTACGGCCATGAGAAAGTCTCTCCTGTCCTTCGCTAAGCGCAGAATTTGCTGGATTTTTTTGGTTTGGTCTGTAGATCATTTGAAGGTTGTGTTTCCTCATCAGTTTCCATATTCTGTCTGTGACTTCTTTAATGTATGGTAAAAATATCTTCCCTTTGGGTGGTTGTTTGTCTTCACTCCTGGGTTTTTTTCTGTGTCTGGCAGCTCTTCTGATGTCTGAGCTGGAGTAACCATTAGCCTGTAGAGCCCAGTTTTGCATGCATGCCCCCTTTGTGTCACCTGGTGCTGCCTCTGCTGACACACGTCACTCCCTCTGAGGTCAAACTGAGATGCCCAGCCATGTGATTGATGCTGGGTGCCTTGTTTTTGATGACAGAGGGTATGACTTCCACCAGCACCAGATGATACAGCAGGGCCACGTGTATAGACAGCCATCTTGTATAGTAACAGAGTGGGGAGATAACAGGGGAAATCTAGGGCAGTTCCAAGGCTGGATTACTCAGGGAACAGCTCAAAGTATTCTGGCCAGTGTAGAAGAGTACTCTGTGCTTACTGTTCTGTCTTTTTGGTACCAAACAAATACTTTTTAACTTCCCCAGGCATTTGAGTGATTAAACTCTGGAAATTGTATTGCTAATACTTCATATTTTTTTAAAAAAGTAAGAGTACATTTTTGTGTTGTGTAGTTAATATTTTGGTATTAGCATCAGTGTGAATATTTATATTGAATATTATATTGAAAAGTATAGTTAAAATATTTTTGTGCAAGTATCACACTTCTTTCTGACTGCTAAATTCAAAATGGCTAAAGTTTTACAATACCACAATATGAGAAGGAACAAGCCAGGCAAAAACCAAAAATGAAAAACCGAACCTAAAGCTATACTATTACCCAGCTTGTCTTCAATGGATCAAAGAATGGGTTAAGCTTAAAAATGCAAAATTGTTAGAACTGGAAAGCACTTAAATGTGATTTGGCTACCATGTATTTCTTTGGTATGACAAGATTAAGGATAATAAAGACTTTTATCACCATTTCATAAGAAACACATTGATTAAAGTCTGGACTAAAATACGCTGGAAATTCTACAATACGATTCCTCTATGGGTTTCAACTCAAGAGGCTTTTTTTTAAAAGAATCAAATATGAGGATAAACCTTGGTTGACATATAAAGATTTATTATTTAAAATGGATCAAGATATGGCCATGAAACCTGTGGAACACTTGGAAAGTGAGATTAAAAAGAATTGGTTTTTCTATAGACATTGTTAGAAAGATTTTACAGTGTGCCCTCCCCTTAAATGGGGATCCGTTCCAGATCCCTCCACATAAGGGAAAAATCAATGTATGCTGAAGCCCCATAGGAAGTAATGGGGCGCGCACCTGTGCTGCACAGAGGCAAGGTGGTGTGCACATGCCACGGGCGCACGCCCCATTAGTTGTTCCAGGGCACGTGATGGGCTCTTCCGGTGTGGCTTTCATTGTATGCTGAAAGCCGCGTATGACGCACCTGCGTAAAACATGGGCGCACTGTATATTGATAAAAGAGGATGGGAATTATGCATGAAAAATCAGAGTTAGATGAGATTTTTTGACAGTAATAAAGCACACATATCTAAATATTATACAGTGTTAAAAAGCAGGGACCTAGAATCAGAGACAATTAAACACTCCATGGTTAAGTGAGTGCAGGATGTTGGTGGAGTCATACAATTAGATCAGTGGGAGAAATCTTGGCGAGACACCGCCAAATTTAATCTTTGCCAAAATTATAAGGAAAATTATATAAAGATGCTATATCGATGGTACAGTATTTGTCACCTAGCAAATTGAATAAAATGTACAAAACTGGGAGAAGCAAGTGCTGGAAATGTCATGCAATGGTAGGAACTTTTTTTCACGAATGGTGGAGCTGTAAAGAGGAAATAAGATTTTAGTCCAACTAACAATTCCTTTGAATCGTTTACTTTTTTTGCTTAATATGACATGTTTTATAGAGAAAGAATTGGAAAGAAAATTTAAGCCCATAATATTATATATGATCACAATTGCAAGAATAATATATACTAAATACTGGAAGCAGGAACAAACACTGTTCATAGAGGAATGGTTGAATAAGTTGGAAGAAGCTATGGAAATGGATATTTGACTACTCTAATGAAGGATAGAAACAAGGAAGAAATGGAAAAAGAATGGGAATTTTAAAAATTTTTTAGAGACAAATGGTATAGTTAAGTTCTATAATTATACTTGGTTGGGCAAATAAATGCTTTCTTTTGTTGGGATAAATAAATAGAAATAGAATGAGATAATTAAAATACAGTGTGCCCACTTCATACGCAGCTTCCAGCATACGCTGGAAGCTGTGCTGGAAAGGCTTCTCCTGCGCCCCGGAAGAAACAATG
Organism: Sceloporus undulatus; assembly: GCF_019175285.1. Lineage (NCBI taxonomy): Eukaryota > Metazoa > Chordata > Lepidosauria > Squamata > Phrynosomatidae > Sceloporus > Sceloporus undulatus. The sequence continues at coordinate 234,629,523 of NC_056522.1, forward strand.
GGGCACGCACCAGCGGTAACAAGCCTGCCGTGTGCACACCATGCGAAAAGGCCCCATTGTTTCTAATGGGACTTGACTTTATGCAGTATTTCCCTTACGCGGCGGGGTCCAGAATGGATCCCCCGCATAAGGGAAGAGTCAACTGTAATAAGTAATTAAAGATAAATGCTTGTAATTTTGGAAGCCAGGTAACAATTTGGATGTAAATCGATAAGTAATCTTTTGTGTCATTTGATGTATTGTTATATATTGTTACATGTTATATTTTTTGTATATTTTCTTATATAATCATCATAATAAAATTGTTCACACTTAGAATGATTAAAAAAACCCAAAATGATGAAAGCATTTTGTCAGTTGTAGCAAAGTTAAACATATTAAAGTTCCATTTGTTCAACTTTCATGTTGAAATCAATATATCTGGGTTTGGCTGCATCATGCTTTTAGTATATAATTATTTGATATTTTCCTTCTGATAATAAATTTTCAGTGAACAAAACAGATCAAAATAGTTTCTTCTTTTTATTTTAGTGTTCAAGTTTGCAACAGGAAGTGTTAAAAGTCATGTATTTAAAAATCAGGGAAGGATAATTTCTTATATTTGAAGTACTCTAGTATTTCATTGTAAACATGAAGAAATACATTATTATTATGTTTTTATCATCACCAGCACCGTCATTGTTTTCCTCAAAACCAAGACTTACAGTAGCATAAAAATGAAAACAAATACTTTTTATTTTAATTATATAAATGCTATATGAAACAATAACAAGGGCATAACTCTAGGTTATGAACAGGTTCTGCCCATGGTTGTATACAGTTTCTATCAACGTGCACATGGTTATAATTATTGTTAGGTCTCAGTACATGTGCCTCACAAACTGTGGAGAAGTCTGCACTGAAAAGTATAAATGCATTGTGTTTTCTTTATTTATCTGGGTAGTTAAAAATAAGTTGGCTCACTTAAAAATGTGAACCAAATAAAATTCTCTCCCATCCTTATTTTCTGGTCCAATTAACTTGCTTTCTCATCTTACTGCATGAAAAGATTTAAGGATGCTTACATGGAAAGGCTGTGAAAATAACAACAGCAACAACAATAGGTTCATCTTTAATGGTGTCTTTTCATTAGAAATTGTTTACCCCACCAAGTTTAAAAAAGTTTTCCTCCAATGTTTTATTTTGAACTAAAAATCATTCATTTTTTAATACATAGATATTGACTGAGTAAAGCAGAAATTTATGCTATCAGGATTCAAAGATCCTTGGACAAACTATAGTTTTTATTTTGCACCAGAATAATCACTGGAGAGAAAAATATCCTGTTTCAAAAGAGGTTGTTGATTTTTTTTTGTCTCCAGGGGCAGTGGGGGGGATGACAGACTTTTGTGTGAGAGAGAAACTTACTGTTGGTCATATAAGTTTTAAATTAGGGTTGCTAGACCTTGAACTCTATCTCTTGGAAGTGTCGAATCAATCTCCAAGCATTCTATATGGATTCCTATATTCAGCTGGAAGAAAATAAAACAAACACAAAGCTGGAGAGATTTTGTCTGTGCTTAAAAAGAAGTTTATTTTAGCAGTTTTCTTCATCAAAATGATATTACATTATTGATTTTAAGAGGGACATGGAATTATGATTTATTTCTTTTGATGTCCATCTGATCCTGGAAGTGATTTGTGAATGAAAAAAAAAACATTTATGACTATCATTTTATGTTGAAAAAGATGTATTTTGTCACATCTTAGACACCTAGGTTGCCACAAAGACAGGGTCAGCCTTTTTTTTTTTTACTTCTCTTCACATCATTAATTTTCTGTACATAAAAAGAGGAAATCCAATAGCATCTTTGATGCTAACTGGGGGGGGGGGGGGGGAAATGTCTACAATAAGCTTTTGTGGACTACACTATGCAAAGGGCTTTTGTAGCCATTGAGACTAACTAAGCAAAAGTCATAGCATAAGTTTTCATAGACTTGGAATGTTGTCTTGGCTGAATGGAACTAACTGATGCCCACAAAGGACCTTTATAATCAAACTGTATGAATAGGCATAGAAATGCAAAACCTGTGGGTATGGTGTTCATTTTTAACTGTGGTCATTGAGGGACAAAGGCAGGAGGAAAGATGTTGCCTAAGGCCAGGACGAGTGGGTGGTCAAATGGATAGTGGAAGGAGTTTTGGTGTTTGCAGTCTGGGAAGCAGAAAGATGATGTGAGAAACTGACCAAGAGCATCCTCATGGGGCTGAGGTATTAACCAATATTATATGTATGGTATGCCAGGAAGCCATTGTCTCTGTTCAACCCATTGTTGATGGATTGAATTTGTGGATATAGTCCAGTTCAGTTGTTTTTCTTTCCGTGTGTGTGTGTGTGTGTGTGCATGGGCATGTGTGTGTGTGTTGTTAAAGGACTGCTGTTGTGAAGTCCCAGAGGGAATGCCCAGCAAGATTGAAGTGCTCTGCAATAGGTTTTTCTGCATTCCCATTTGTAATATCTGATTTATTTCCATTTATCCTCTGGCACAGAAACTGGCCTATTTGCCCAAAATAAAGTGCTGAAGGGCACTGCTGACAGAGGATGACATATATCATATTAGAGGATGAGCAAATGAAATGCCTCTAATATAGTGGGTTATCTAATTAGAACCTGTGTTGGTGTTTCCCGTATACATGCGTGTGCAGAGTTTGCATCTGGGGTTGTGATAAAGTTTTGTACCCCTCTCCCCATCTGTGTTGTGCATCCTCCTTTAATTAAATAACTGTTTGAGACTGAGCAGCTGTCTGCAGGCATGTAAAGGCCTTGCCACCAAGAGCTTTTGAGAAGGCGGCATTATTGTCCAAATAGGTTGTAGTTCAGTGATGGTACGTTTGAGTGGTCTCAGCTGGAAGCTTTATGTGATCACTAATTCTGTAATTTCTTGTCTTCAGCCTATTCTATAATACAGTGGGCCCTTCCCTTATGTGGGGGATCCGTTTCAGAAACCCCCCACATAAGAGGAATTCCACGTATTCTTGAGCCCCATTAAAAATAATGGAGCTTGTCCCCGTGGCACGGTGTTGCGCGCACACACCATTACCCCTTCCAGAGCATGCCCAGGCTTCTCCTAGTGTGGCTTTCCATGTACATTGCACCCGCGGATGATGCAGGCGCACTGTAGATTGGTCCTGGGTATAAGCTTTGCCTTGTTGATTCCCCCCCCCCCCCATTTACATTATATGATGGATACTGTAGCTTCAGGAATGATAATTGTGATTCCATGAGTTTGGTGTCCATGGGCTGTGGGTCTGAGTAATGTGATTGTATCAGAGCACTTGACTGTAAACTATGTATTTGGTACTGTATTCTGGGTGGAACCTGGAGGCATGTAAATAACTGTAGTGGTCAGTGGTGCTCAGATGTCCATTGTGCAGCAGTACAGTAGTATCCAGAAAGTGGACTTGTTCTATAGTTAGTTCCAGATTGAGATTGATGGAAACTGGTGAAATGTTCATGAAATTCTGCTGGATTCTGTACAGAAGCTTTATTCCAGGCATCTGATGAAGTGAACTGTTATCCATGAAAGGAAATAGTAGAATTTTTTTTGTATGATTTCAACTTGCCATGAATTTTTATACCACAGCCAAATGCCATTGGCCATCATTTGTAGTAGAATCATATCATGCTTTCTTCTCTTAGATGATACTGAAAAGAGCTAAGAATGTAGCTAGTATTTTTGTAGCAGCTATTTGTCCTCTATAACATCTAGATTGGCAACTATTATTATTATTATTATTATTATTATTATTATTATTAACCTTTATTTATAAAGCACTGTAAATTTACACAGCGCTGTACATGCAATCTTTTTAATTGGACGGTTCCCTGCCCTCAGGCTTACAATCTAGAAAGACACAACACAAAAGGAGAAGGGAAAGGTGGTGGGGAAGGGGCCTCTCTAGTAGGATAATAAATATAAAATACGTAGCAATACAGGAAATGATTCAATAAAACAGACAACAAAAGAACAACAAAAGGCAAGTGACAATTATGCAATGCCTGGGAATGCTTCTCTGAACAGGATGGTCTTCAGCTCCATTTTGAAGCTGGTTAAAGAAGTGATGGCTCTTGTTCACGGGGGAAGAAGGTTCCAGGAGTGAGGGGCAGCGAGTGAAAAGGGACAAATCCGAGATGGGGCAGAGAGAGTCCAACATATGCCATTGTAACCCATGTTTAGGTCATTTCTGTTCCAACCACACAATGATCCAAATTCCCCTCAAGCCCATTTTTCCTCTATTGCAATCCTACCCCACTCTTGTTTTTCCCCCTGTGGAAAGAAAACTGTAGAGATGAACAGCACTGACATCATCCTCAGGACTTCCTTCAGACCTGTGGAGATCCCTGAAGATGTCTATCACAGGATGTCTAATTAAAGGAAACAAACTGGGCATGTCCCTGCTGCTTGCCCTGGTTTCCATTGACTTGGAAATTGTTGTCTTGGTGGAGCTGAAGCAGAGAAAATATGGTTAGGGGATTGCACAAGGAGATATATCATAGCTACATGCCAGAGATACTGTAGATTGCCTGCTGCAGGACCTTGGTTCCATTTTTGACTGCAGAAACATTCATTCATAAGCAAGTCTGCCCTAGGGACACCTTTCTATTGAGGGTCTTTTTCCTGCAAGCATAATCTGCTAGGAGCCATAAATTAGTGGCTGGGGTGGCCAAAACAGCCATAGGCTTTGTACCCACACATTTCTTTTTCTTTTTCTGCCACTACATTTCATCTCTCTTGTGTTTTTTTTTTCTTTCCCCAACCAGCTGATCAGTTTCAAATGACACTTGAAGTTGGTTGAGGGCTCCACAAAGCCATAAGAGCACAGATTATTCAGCTCTGAGACAAAATTTAAATACACTTTAAATACAATAAATGTGTTATATACAAAGCACACCATATTTCTGGAAAGAGACAGAAGGCTAAAAAATGCATTTACTACTCTGTATTACTTTCAATGTACACACTGAATATTATTGCATTATATATCAGCTTAAAGTTGTCCTAAGTGTTCTTGATTCTTTTGTAATTGTTGCTTTATAGTTCACAGAATGTCAGAGAGCTGCAAAAATAGATGTAAATACTGTGGAACTGTGGAACAAAAGGTGGTTTCATTAAGGCAATAATGGACACATTTTAACTCACATTAGGTTGTTTTGTAGGGCTATGGAGGATACATTGCATCAATGATTCTAAAGGCAAATGAAAGGCTTTTCAAGTGTGGAGCTGTGATTGCACCAATTACAGACATGAAATTGTATGGTGAGTATTTTGTATTATTATATCTGTTCACTTAACATAGTGAACACAGTTTTCTTCTTCTCTGGGGTAGTTGTGGGGTGATATAAAGTATGAAGACAAATAGTTTGCAAAGATCAGAACTCTGTTGAGTTGAAATGTTGTGCAGTGGATTGCACACAAGTAGTTTGATATTTTTTATTTTTACCAGTCATGTAACAAAATAGTTAGAACTCCCCTGTGTGAGCAGAAGTCTTGGGGTTCATCCACACTGCAGAAATAATGCAGCTTGATACCACCTTAACTGCCATGGCTCTGTCCATCCTACAGAATCCTGGGATTTGGCAGAGAAGGCTAAAGACCTTGTAGAACTACATTATTTCTGTAGTGTAGGTGTATCCAAAGTTTCTGAATGGGGATCACAGTGTGTGTAATAGAAATTGTAATGTTCCAGTATGGCTTTCAGTCTCACACCAGTAATTATTTGAATCTCAACTGTGGTACTTTGTGTTGCTATTTAGCCTCTAGTTAAATATGATTATATCTATAAAGGTTAATATACCTGACCCCTGTCCGAAGAAAACATTAATATAAACAGTATCTTCTGTCCCTCACATACAGCATCAGCTTTTTCAGAAAGATACCTAGGGATTCCATCTAAAGAAGAACATGCTTATCAGGTGAGCAAGATATATTATGGATCTTTATAGGAAGCCAAAGGGATATGAAATCTAAATCACTCACAATCTGTGTGTTTTTTCCAAAGGCATCAAGCGTGCTGCACAATATTAATGGCTTTAAAGAAGAAAATTTGTTAATCATTCATGGGACAGCTGATAGTGAGTATTTATGCAAAAGCAGTTTCATCTGCAGTTGTAGATTGTCACATGAAGAGGTTTAGTGAAAGATAAGGCATAGTATGTGTGTGTTTTAAAATACTGAGCTTCGTCTGCCTCTAGAGAGCCAGTTGTCAGACTCAGTTGACAGTTTTGAAACTGGACAGATGACATTTACCTTAATTGAATATTTGTAATTCTTTGAATATGTTAATACCAATTTCTTTAAATCTTATAAAACACCATGTAATTGGTAGAGGGTAACATATATTAATAACTGACAACATCAATATTTAAACAACTTCTAAATTATTCCCTTTGTACTACTGGAAAAATGTAAATGTCATCATAAAAAGATATAGCATACAATATAGTAACTTAACTTTTTCGGTGCTTTAATGGCTACTTGTTACTAATGTGTGAAGTACCCTTCACTAGGATGGGCTTACTTTCCAGGCTTCTATCCAATCCCTACCTAATATGCTCCATTATAAACTTCTCATTAACCCATCCCCATCTCATAATTATTTCCCTTTTTCTTTTCTCTGTGCTTTCTTCTGCATCACAATGAAAGTCATATCCCCTCCACTTCTACCAGCCTGCATGCCTAATACACCTCCTTTTCACCTTAGATTTGTAGTTGGGTTAGCATTTTTATATCAGACACTTACAGTAGGTAGAGATCCCGTTGAGAGATAAACCAAGGCAAAACAATCATGGGTTCTCCCAGTATCCATTCTTCAGATCTGTATGTAATCTTACACACAGAAAAAAGATCCTCATCCAAGAAATCAATCACAACAAAGAGCTGAAAGCTGGGTTCTAGCTTTTAATAAACATAAATGCTACATGAAGAGTGGATTCTTCACTTGCATGCATTCCTGAGATTACATTTCTCTAGCTTAGAAATAAACTTTTCAGCCGTAGTATATTCATACATTTTGTTGCTGCTATTATTGGTTTTTGGATGTGTTTTGTGTTGTGAGAACAAGCCTGAAGCTACTGTTCAGACATCATACATATTGAAAATGTGCACAATTACTAATATAACAATTACACTAGTGTATAGTTCAGTGGTTCTCAACCCTCCTAATGTCACGATCCTTTAATGCAATTCCTCATGTTGTGGTGAACCATGTGTAAATTCTCACACTTAGGCGATTAGGTGGCAAATTTCTCGGCTCTTACAGAAAGCCTTTAAAGGGGCCAAGAAATCTACAATTTGTGTGTTTAGGAAAGCATGACAAATAATTGTCACAACACTAGTGACACCAGTGCTCCTCACAACAATAGCTGGCTATTGTCAGAATTGGGCTGTAGTGTTCACCTGCATCCTATTAAAATGCTAGAGCTCAGTGGAAGTAATGGTGGGAGTGGGATGAGGCTCAGTGGGAAGAGAGCAGTTTCAGCTTTTCTTTTTTTTCAAGCTACTACTAAACGCTTCAGCTTCACATGATAGTTTTACTCATTAAGGGTACCACCAAAAACCTAACTACATCCATCTGCTGATTTATCAGTAAAAATATTAGGCTCAGATGTAAATGTGTCATAGTTTTTGGCCCAGTAGTGCCATTTCCAAAAGATCAATCCTTTTGTTCCAATTTTTCGTGGTACATGAGATGTTGCTCAGCTAAACAAACAAACAAAAAAAAAAAAAGCGAAATTCCTGCAGTTTTGCCAAGTCTTATATTAGGAGGCTATTTTTGGAAGACTAGTAAAATGCATAGACTAAGGATTCAGTAGAATAGAATCTGTGTCAAAAGTCAGAATACAGCAAATATCAAAATAAAGTATTATATTCCATTGGAAGATGTAGGTATGTTAGCAGAGAATCTTGGAGTAATCATAAGACATATACACTCATAATGCTGTGACAGAACTCTTTTGTCTTTCATGCAGCTTTTCAGAACCACAGTACAAATTTTATTTTATTTTTCAACTATAGCATAGAGAGTGGAAGTGGATGCTGAAGGTGGATGGCTTGAAGAACTAGACATGTTGTCCCAAGAGTGTTCCAGGAATTCATTTTTATATAGAATTTAAAGAAAAATGAGTACAAGTTTATCTTCCCATAAACACAGATGTTAAAATGCAACTCCATCTTCTCTTACTCACAAATGATGTTCAACAGCATTTTTGAAAGAAAATGGCAGCAAATGATAGGGAGAGAGAAGTAGGGTTTGGTACCTGTCAGAAGGAGGACATAAATCCAATAAACCAGATCAAACTTTAGAATTCAAAACCAGCTAGTATTTATGTAGTTCTACATGACAGCATATACACTTCAAAATGTTTTAAATTGTTGCAAACAACACAGCAAAAGGCCCAACTAGAGGACAACTATTCAGTGATGAATTGACTCATAGATAAATTCCTTTGATTCAAAGGGACTACTTTAATTGAGAGGAACAATAGGATTCATACTAATGTATCTAAATCTGCTGGGGAGAGCAACTCCACAGGGAGCAAAGGGAAATTTCCCTTGGAGAGATGCATTAGCATATTTTTGATAACCTGGAAGAGACATCATATCACTTCTAGTTTTGATTTTTGGCACATTTTCAGATCTTTACGGCACTTGGGTGGTTGTGGAGATCAAGAAAACTATACTATCATGGAATTTTAAGAAGTGGAGAATGTGGGGTTATTTCTTGGTGTAAAATTGTCTATTGTTGTTTTTTAAGTGATGTTGAGGAGTTTTGGAGATGCTCAAGGAGAGTTAAAAGATACAAAATGGGATTCTGGATGCATTCAGCCTGTATCCCACACTTTCACCTCCCCTGATTTATATATTTCTAAAGCCCTTACAATAGCCCTGCTAAGTAGCATTATCCTTCTTCATTTTGTGAACTGGGTGTGTCTATGAAAGACAAACCTGGATTTCAATTATATATGAACTTACCTGCAAGAATGTTTTATGGGATTTCTATGTAGACATGGAGCAGTATGTAAATTACCTAAGGCCACCTAATCAGTTTATGGTGATACATAAACCAGATAACTCTCATTCTCACATTACCACTCTGTTATAGCTGTTCTCTTGTAAGTAATATATTATTGAAAGATAGGAAAGAATATTCACACATGTCCCAGTTGCTTTACGAAGACTGGGACAGCTAATATGTAGGGTCTGATTCACATTAATAATGCATTTGACTAACACTCATATGTTGTTATCCCATAGCTAAAGTCCATTTCCAGCATTCAGCAGAATTAATTAAACACCTAATAAAAGCTGGAGTGAATTATACTATGCAGGTATGTAACACTTGACAGTCTCTTTAGCTTAGTGCATTTTCAACACATTTTGATTTTAGCCTGTTTTAAAAGATGTATTATGCTCTTTTTTTCTTTGCAGGTGTTTGAAAGATATAACATTAAAAACTGTCTCATATTTCTCTACAAAATGTATATTAGTTGCATAGTGTCAGTAGTAAATCTGTGTAAACTATAAACAGCAAAAGTGGTGGTACCAATATAACCCATTCATTAAGAAATATTAAAAGCAAATATTGGTTCAAAGTTGATTATGTCCCCCTTCCAAGTAAAGTAATCAGAATCCAAAAGGATATGTCTATGGAGTAACTACTCCTGTCAGTAGAATCAAGAGGGAGAAACCCTTCCCCACTACAGCACCCCATTTACCCCAAACACCTGATGAGGTGGGATGGGAAACCCTCTGGGGTTGTGGTGCAGGCAACACTGAGAGTTGCACAGGAAGAAGGTAACAGTGCAGTCCCAGCATGATACTGGATGTTTGCCAGTATGAACAACAAAACAATTCTTCTTGTCTTTTAATCAAGGATTGAAAGAAAAACAATGTAGGTTGTAAAATGCAGCATATTTTGGATTAAAAATATGTATAGACCATCCAAAAATTAAGAAGATGGGCTTTTGCCAAGGAAGGAGCTTTCTAACACATGGCTACTGCATTTTATTTATGTTTTATTAATGATTTCAAATTGTTGTTCCTTGAGCCTCATTTTTTGGATAAAGGCCAGATATACATCTAATAAATTAAAATGTAAATAATTTATTCATAAACTAAAGGGATTATAAAATCTTACAATTTAGAACAACCTATTTATACCTGTTTTGATGTTACAAGAAATTTTCTCCACCATTGCTAATCTGGGTGAAGCTAAAATTTGGATATAGCTATTTAAGAATAAACGGCCACCGCCGGAAGACCCTGGTGAGCAGTGTTGCCACCGGGAGACAATGGCAGCTGGCGGGGCCCCTCCTGGGGTGGGTACAAACCCCAGCATGCTTTGCTGGGGCTTGGGGCCAGCGGATTGGCCCTTTTGGGGGGTTCGGGCCGGGACTTCCAGCGAGAGGTCGCTCTGGGAAATTGGAGGACCTCTCGCTGGTTGCCATTTCTGGTCCTGCAGTGCAGCCGATTGGTTGGCTGCCCTGGAGGAGCGGAACTATGGCTCCCGGCCCCGCCCAGTGTTTGGGAATATTTAAGGCCGTGAATCAGCGTGCTCAGGGCCATTTTAGCTCGGCTCCCCACCCTCCTCTCCCTGGAGATGGTGTTTTTGTCACAACTAAGGGACGGCAGCATAGGCCATTGATTTGCTGGAAGTGGTTCCAGGGCTAAGGAGCAGTGGAGAGGGAGTCCTTTGGACCCAGGTGCGTCTTGGGCATACATGGTGGCCATTGCGGGGGCCATTACGTTATGACGTTACTCGGTGACTAGAGGCTTAAGAGAAATCAGGTGATCTAAACTTCACAGAGATGCGAGATTGCGTTTCCTAGCCCCTAGGTCATACCAAATTTGCGGTCATCGATCAACCGGGGTGTTGTTTGATTTTGCAGATCGTGACCTCATGCTTTGGGCCAACCCTATACTGTTAAAATGCTTGAGTTAATAAAGTTGTGGCCTTACCTCCAAATATTGGCTTTGTGGTTATTGTGGCGTCGCTTCTCCTAGGCAAACACCTGAACCAACGCAGCTTCAGCTTGTGTGCATTTTACAAAGCATGTACACCTACCTTACCCAGTAGAATAGCTTTATACATTGAACTGAATAAACTGAGAAGATACTACAGCCTACATTTTATTGATGCTTCAGAACTGAGGCCTATTTGATTTGGTTTTTTAAATGGTTTTGGGAGAAAAATGAAGTTGAAAAATGAGCTAAGGCCACTTGAATAGTGGAGCTAATGACTTCATCAAACTTTTATGCCTATTTTAAAGTTAATTATCCCTGTCTAATTAAACTTAGGAAGGATACATTTGTTTTCAGAATAGAAAGTGTAAGATTTAGAGAAACAGCTAAGACAAATGATATTGTGACAGATTGTGAGATATTGCTGAAGTAGAGACTGATCATACAAGATGCAAGAGACTTGTCCACAGGAGACAGAAATCAGAAATGTAATGGGACTTTATGTTTTGAAGAACTCCTACACCAGTTGCATGTGTGCTAATCATTTAAAGAAAATATTAATTAGACCTTTTTAGCAATTACATTAAGAATTGTACTTTGTCTTTCTTATCATCTGTCAGAACTTGTAAAAAATACAGTGCAACCCAAAATAAGCTTTAATCAATATAAATACTAGATATAGAAATACAACCATATATAGTTCTATCCAGTATGGCACAACATAAGCAATTGTTTCCTAACAAAATAAGTCTCTGAATCCCTTATGTGATTCATATTAGATCCACATTTTAATCCTATTGCATATCAAGCTGTTCTGAGGCTTTCCATTGATTCCATAAATATTTGATACAAGCTAAGTATCTATTTCCTTTAAGCCATACTGAAAATATGAATGGGAAAGGCAATTTTAAATAAAATGTGAAAATACTTCTAGTGCTAAAGCTTTTAGTGAAAGCTATGAAATGCTAGTTTAAAAATATCAAGAAAATGAATTTTGCTTTGCATTTTATGAGCTTTAGATGAAGCTGTAGCATCCCCTAATGCATCCATTCAGTGTTGATGCAGAAACACTTAAAACAAATCATAGAGACCCATATCACCTGATTTTTACTGGTTTTCTTTTACTTTTCTCTTCTAGATCTACCCAGATGAAGGTCATTACATTACATCAGAGAAGAGTAAATATCACCTTTATAGCACAATTCTCAGCTTCTTTAGTGCTTGTTTAAAAGAGGAAGCACCCATTTTATCACAGGAACCAGAAGAAGATGAATAAGGAAGCTTATTTGTATAGAACTGTGGATACTTTCAGTGAAGCTCACAAAAACATAAATAAAAGTGACTGTGTGAGAGCAGTTTCTACGGAAGCTCAAGGGCAGCTAAAGGATATACCAGTGGAACAGAACATTTTGTGACACTGAGCTGGTAAACTGGTATTTGAATACAAAAGTCCAAATGTATTACCAGGGGAGAAGACCTGTATACCTTTGTGGAAGGCCAAAGGTTGGATGCAATTTTCTGGAAGAAATTAATTTTGCATAAGAGTAGGGTTAGTGCATGTTGATTCTGTTAAGATTCACTGTTTGTTACGTATGTAGTTGCTCTGGTTTTATTTGAAATGCATATCATTTCTCAATTTCAACATAATGCACAGCTGTCATAGGTATTAAGGACACTAATATTTGATCAGGACAGCTGCAATCTAACACTCTATTGTAATTTTACAATAAGTGCATTTTTTTTTCACTGTCAAGCATCACAATATTGAGGAAATGGTAGTATATTTCTGTTTTCATGGGGAAAAAATCAGCTAGATTTGAAACCATTTCTACATATTGGTTTGGTGTTTTTTCCCCCTACAAAATTCAGGCATTCATTATTACTACTGTACCAGCTATAAATGAGCAAGCAGAATTTTGGTAGTATTACTCTTGGACTTTATGTATATACACAAGACTCCTTCCACACAAAATGTTTGTGCGCTTGAACAGTTCTTTCAAGCCATAATTTCAGCTATGTTTAAAGCAGTATGAGCAACTAAAATAATTCCCCAGTTAAAAGTTGTATCTTTTTATTTACTAAGAAATGTTTGAGTTGTGTTTTTTTCGTATTGTTTATAGTAGTCAATAGTTTGCTGGTTACGACACTCTAATTTTAGAATATGCTACTTTGTCACATGTAAATTAGATACATGAATATTAAATTATAGTTTCAGATAAAGAAATTTTATTAACAATGTAATGCCATTGAGTAATGCTTTGATTGGACTCTTTCATGAATCTGGTTCTTGCATGTTTTCCCTTACAGATGGGTTGTGCGCCAAATCTGAACTTAAGGTGTAGCACATCACAGCAGTCTCTATCAGTTTTTATTTGGTATTTCACAATTTTCTATCAAGTTCAATGCAGGAAAGAATAAAATTGAGTCAAATAATAGAAAGCAACCCCTCTCTCCCAATTTGTTTCTTAGGGAGGCATTGATAAAGCATGAGACCCTAGAAGTAATACTAAGAAGTAAACTATGAAGTCAACTTTGGCTATCAGAATATTACCTTCCCTAGTAGAATCAACTAATGTTGAGTGTAAACTAAGTGTAGATCAAGGTTGCCTGTGCATCTCACTGAGAAATGTGGTCATTCCTTTATTTGTTCCTAAGAATTTATATTAATACCTTTCAGTGAATGACACTTTTGGTTTTTGTTTTGCTTTTTTGCTTCTAATACTTATTTTCAGCATATAGTTCAGATGATTTCAAACTGATTTAATTAAACCTTATATTAATAACAACAAACACAGTTATAAAACAAATGTTAGACTGACTAAATTTTTAATAATAACAATAATAATAAATTTTATTTGTGTTTCCACGCCTCTCCCTTTTGGATCGAAGCGGGGTTATAGACTATTAAAACCAATACAAACAGTGTCATAGAAATCCAATAAAAATCCAATAATACAAAAATTACAGTAAAACTCTATACAGAATCATACAATCAACCAACATTCATATCTAAGGTAAGGCAGAGAATCAGTGGTGTCCAAAATACAACTTCATTCTTCAGGGGGGAAGGCTTGGCAAAAGAGAAAGATTTTAAGTCTCTTTTTGAATGTTTCCAGGGGTGTCATGAGTTCCATGATTTATTTTAATTGCCATTAATTGTCATTAGTGGAACATAGTTGAAATGCACATAGTTAAAATTGTTACTCTTCTGTCAATGGACCTTTACAATCAATATTTTCTCCTTGACTAATTTGTTCTGCAACAATTGGAAGCCTTTCAGAAGCATACATGCTGTTTGAAAACCATATATTCTTAATGAAAAATTCTTCAAGCTTTCTTTTAGTACCTAAAAACTAAGCTCAGTATCACTGGAGAATCACTGGATATTCACTGGATGGTATAAATGCACAGGTATTCATAAGGTGATTTTTATAATCAACCAAAACAAATTTTCACCTTAATTTAGATTTTATTAAATGTGGAATATCATTAATGATATCATTATTAAATATGATGATACTTTTGTCTGGGTTCATCTATTGTCTGCCTGAGAAGTCCCTATGAAATCTGTGTTCCAATAGTTGAACACACACAAAGTTCCTCAAAGCTCTATATTAAACAAATGACCCATGTGCAAACATGCACATATCACCTCGGCAGGAGTTCTGAAAACAAGGATGGAAAATATTTTCAAAGACAAAGTTCAATGTGCATCTATAGATTGGACTTGGCATTTATAGATAATTTGCTCTGCAAAATTATGCAGTAAATTAAATCCAATTTTGTCCAAAGGAGATTAATCCAAGGTAAGTGAATACAAGGTTATATCACTCCCTGCTGTACTGCTAAGCATACTTAGGGCTAAATCCTAATGATATTCCTGACTAGAGTAGACCTATTGAATCAATTCTTTTTTCTCTGTATTGACTCATCATTCAGTGTGTAAGTCAATGTGTATATTCTAGGTGGAACTAACCAACAAGATTCCAAGCTTATAGTGTAAACTTGCAGCAAAAATGTATGTGAAAGTGTGTGAACACATAAGAAAATCTCTTCATTTATTCCCCTGATCATGAGTACAAAATCACTCAAAGAGCCATGTCAAATCGCATTTGCCTATACCCAATGAATGAATTTATTTGACTGCACCTCTTTTTCCTGGCCCACCACATTTAGAATCCTTTGCTTAACTATGTCATACATTTTTGACTATGATTGCCTTGGTATGTTCCATCAAGGACATCTTTTATACATGGGGCCTATTTTACTTCAAAATATCTCACATTAAATTTCCCTGCAGCAAAAACTGTACACTGTCTGACATGATATTAACAGAAATTTGATCCATATACAGAAGGTAGAAACAAACAGTTCCAACTGGCTAGCATATATTTCCATTTGTGTAATTTGCACATGATGGAGTCCATAGACTCCTTTCATTAGTGTTATCCTATAGCTTGAATATTGCCCAGTATAGAACTAGTTTTAAAGTTTATGCCTTAAACAATATTTAAACAATGTCAGCCACAGATTCATGAATAATAGTGCTTTGATAAGTCTTTGTTTTGCTAGTTGGCAGGGCCTTTTTCCTGTTCTTTATAGACTATAGTAAACCCTTCGATGGAGTAGATCATGAGAAACTATGGCTTTCTCTAAAAGAAATGGGAATGCTACAACATCTGAATTTACTGATGCATTACCTATACTCTGGACAAGAGACAACTGTCAAGACATAATATGGAGAAACAGTATGGTTTTTCATTGGCAAGGCTGCATTTTATCATCCTATTTAATTTATATGAAGAACATATATGGAAAACTAGTTTAAGCTCAGAGGAAGCAGGTGTGAAAATTGGGGGGGTATCAATTAAAGATATGCATATGACACCATATTACTTGCAGAAAATACCAAAGACTTGGAATGACTACTGATGAAATTAAAGGAAGAAAGTGTAAAAGTAGGGTTACAGCTGAATATTAAGAAGACAAAAATAATGACCACAGATGATTTACATGTTTGAAGTTGAAATAGTTAAAAGATTTCCTATGTGTTGGTTCAGTCATTAATCAAAATGGAAACTGTAGTCAAGAAATCAGAAGAAGACTTGGAAAGGCATCCATGAAGAAATTATATAAGATCATCAGGTGTAAAAATAAATAATTAAACACCAAAGTCAGAATCATCCAGGCCATACTATTTTTGCTGTCTATGTATGACTGTAAAAGTGGTACAGTGCAGAAAGCTGACAGGAAATATATCAACTCAATAGAAATGTGGGGCTGCAGATGGATTCTACAGATAGCATGGACTGCTGAAAAGACAAATACAGTAAGTTATAGACCAAATGAAGCCACTAGAAACAAAGAAAACTAAACTGAGGCTGTCATTATTTGAACATGCCATGAAGTAATGTCACTCACTGGAGAGAAAAAAGCAATGGTTGGTAAAGTTGAAGCAGTAGAAAAAGAGAGACCACACTACAAGTGGACTGATCCCCCCCCCAACTCTGGCAGACAAAATTCAGCTACCAAATTTCATCAAGAATTGTATATGACCATGGTAAGCTGACTCCTTCACTGGCTACATCATCAGCAGTAAGCTGAGTTTATATGTAGCATCGTAGTGACTTTGCTATGTAGTGAATTCTGGCCTGATACACACAGACGCAGCCCCACTTACCAGTAAGCAGCCACTGTGGTCAACAAGACTTTATTCCCCTGTTGATTGAGAAGCAGCTGCCTGACATTCCTACCCCTCCCTGTGGAGCGGGCAGAAAAAGGCCCTGTCACACATCCCACTTGCACTGGAGATTGCTCACTTGAGGGGTGGGGGTGGGAATGTCAGGCAGCTGCTTCCCAATTGACAAGGGAATGGACCCCTGTCGATTTCAGTAACTGCTTACTGGTAAGTGGAATTTTTGAGACTTTCATAGTCCCAACATAGTACCTAAACTAGGATTCCAGCCATTGTGTTTTTTAAAATGCCCAAAGAGTCCTTTCTTAGCCCCACTGGTCAAAAGACTAGCAGCTTAGGAAAATGATAGGCTTTGCTGCAGAAATACATTCCTCCATCAGATAAATAAATCTCCAAGTCATGGGTGATATCCTTATCACAGGCCAAGGAAGAAGGGGTACTACTCTTAACTATGAAGAAACAAAGCATACCAGTCTGCTCCATCCATTCATCATTATTTATATAAAGCTTTTCCTCAGACTAGGAGTCAAAGAGCTAATCCACCATTTAGCTGCAGAATTTCAAAGTAGCCAAATCACAGTTTTAGATGGGCATTGCATTTTTGTTCAGAGCTTTGTTCCTGTGAAAAAGTTGGACTATGCAGAATATGATATAAATGAGATGTGTATCTGCATACAAATCCATCACAGATTCAGTCTCTGACCAAACACCTTGAGTGAAGGAGACTTCCAATCCCTGTCTTGGACAATCTGTTTTACTTTTGAATGGCTTTCATGTTTAGGCCATCACTCATGATATTTATTTGTCACCAGCTTCTCTGAAATTTCCTCCCCTTGGTTCTCGTCTTGTTGTCCAGTGCGGTACAGAACAGGTATGTTTAATCTTTTCCATTACAGCCCTTCAGATAGCTGAAGTTTACTATTATGTGTCTCCTCAACCACTCTGCTCCACGGTAACATGGCTCCTTCAATCATTCCTCATAGGACATCATTTCCAGCCCTTTCATTGTCATGGTCATAGTCCTCTGAATACACTCCAATTTGTCAATTCCCTTCTAAAAATCTGTTGCTCAGAAATGGACATGGTACTCTAGCTATGGCTTCATCAATTCACAATAGAGAGAGCTATTATATGTTTCATGATTTAAACATGTCTGTGCTGTTTATGCAGCCAAATATTGCATTAGTGTTTAGTAGCTACACTGGTAAATGGGTTATGTTCATTTTATTACAGTGAACTCTTGGTATTTGCTGGAGTTTGGTTCCAGGACCTCCATGGATACCAAAATCTGTGGATGCTCAAGTTCCATTAAATATAATGGCATAGTGGCAAAATCAACCTTTGGTTTTTAGAATACACACACACATACACAAACACACACACGACATGAATGGTTAAATCAGTGGATAAAGAATACATGGATACGGAGGGCTGACTGTATAAACTAAGGCATTGAAGTCCTTTTCATGTGTATTACTTCCAGGTCAGGTACCCTCATCTGCATACTTGCATCTCTTTAATTATTTAACCTTTTGATAGAAATCATATACTTTATATTGTATTTGAAACTAAAGATAGGTTTAGAAGACTTAGTTCACATCATGCTTAACATTCCCAGGCAGCAAACCAATAAATAAACAGAATACTTCTGTTTCCTGCTTCAAACATATTTATTTTAGCATTCCTTGCAATATTCAGCTTTAGCTTTTTGACAATTTCCTTACACGTTCAGGCTACTTTGTTGTACTCAATCTTGGTTATCCACCTCTCCCTCCATCCCAGATCTAAACCCTTTTATAGATCAATCTCATTAGATAACTCATTATGGAGCAGATTAACTTTTTAATATGAAACTGTCTCCCCTTTTTAAAAAATTCCCAATGCAATAGCTTGGTACTGTGCCTTTAGAATTTCACTTTCCAAATTTCCCATTCCTTTTGAACTCTTCTTTCCTTCAAAATTTCTAGTCACAGTATTTTACACTTTTCTCTATCTTTTTTGAAGTTGGAACACATACACATAAGCTTTCCTAAAATTGAACATAAGCATTGAGCTATGCTCATTTTTGAATTCATTATCAAAAATTCCAAGGCATTCCAAATTTAAGGATCTTGACCTTTGTGTTGGGTCTATTTCTTATGAAGAATGCATACCCTTAAATTGTTATATGTCAGTCATGCATCTCATCCCACCAAGACTCAAATATCATGTTCCCTTATTTGAATGTCAGCCTTATTGTGTTTGTTGCCCATACGCTGTAATAGTACACAGATAGTTTGGTCTTATACCTTCTTGGTTTCCTTGCTGTATCTACCTGCAGTTCACAGATATCACCTCTTCTGTCTTCCATCTTCTTTTGTCATGCTCTACCTGTCCATAATTGATAACTCAGTGCTTACTTCTAGGCTATTCCCTAATGGCAACTCAGGATTTATTTTAAAGTCCTCTTGATCTTCTCTTGATCGTCAGATGTATTATTATCATACCTAGTGTGGTGTATCATTTTCTGCCAGAAATTCTTAATTGTGGTAGCTTAGGTTGTGGGCCCAAGCAAACACCTTCAAGTAAGTATTGCTACTGCAGCTATCTGCATAGCTAGCTGGTCATCTCCAGTATACAGCTTTTTCAATCAACTACACTTCTACCTATGGCCTCCTACATATGGAAGGCACAATGAAGACCTACTGACACCTGCAGATCCTTCACTTTCTTACCCAAAGCTTCATTATCATTATCTACCTCAGATTTGTTGGGGCTGCACTCATTCCCAAATGGATCAGTATAACTGGATAGCAGTCAATGAGTCAGATAAATTGCAGCAACCTATCTGTCACATGCTGCAAAAGGGCAATCTAGCTTCCAGTTGGGGTAATAAGTGTTGTTGTTGTTGTTGTTGTTTGCTTTCCAGTAATTTCTGACTTATGATGACCCTAAAGTGAGCTTATCATGGAGTTTTCCTTACAAGACTTATTCAGAGAGGGTTTATCATCTTTGCCTTCCTCTGAGCTGAGAGAATGTAACTAGCCCAAGGCTGCCCTGTAGGTTTCCAAGGCTGAGCAGAGACTCAAACCCTGTTCTCCAGAGACTTAATTCAATGTTCAAATCACTACACTATGCTGGCTATTGAAACAATATACTGAAAGAAAAAGTGGTTTCACCATTACATGCTGCCTCAGTAACAGGTTAAAATGTCTTGTAAATATTACAGCCTAGGTTTTTATATTCTGAATTTGACTGGTAATTAAATTAAATACGGCTTTTATTATCATGCTAAGAAACACTAATGGAATTAGAAATATGTAATACTAGTCACCCATGAATTGAAAGTGCAGCTTAGAAGTAATTAGTTACCAGTAAAGAGTTACTTGTAATGAATTTCTTTTTCCCAGTCATGAAGGTATGTATGACTACATTATATGATTTCTGCAAGGATAAATGTAAGGTAGTACACTTGGGCAGGAAAAATGAAATACAGAAATAAAGGATGGATAACATCTGGCTTGATAACATGTAAAAAAGATTTATGAGTTTTAGTAGACTACAATCTGAACAGGAGTCAACAATGCTGTCAAAAAGTCCAATGCAATTCTGGGCTATATCGACAGAGTATAGTGTGTGGATGAAGTGATATAATATTACTACTCCACTCAGCTTTGGTAGTGTATCCTGTTCTTGTTACCACAATTCAAAAACGATATTAACAAGCTGAAACATGTTAAGAGGCAGGCAACTAAGATGGTAAGGGGTCTGGAAACCAAGATCTATGCGGAATGGGAATGTTTAGCATCGAGAAGAGAAGACTGAAATGGGATATAATGGTCATTTTAAAATATTTGAAGGAATGCCACTTTGAAGATGGAGCAAGCTTATTTTTAGCTGCCCTACAGACTAGAATATGATCCACTGGTTTCAAATTTCGAGAAAAGATATGCCACCTAAACATTAGGAGCAACTTTCGGACAGTAAGAGATGTCCACAGTTCCACAGTGGAATAGACTTGTCTTGAAGAGTGGTAGATTCTCTTTCTTTGGAGGTCTTTAAACAGAGGTTGGATGACTAGCTCTCGAGAGTACTTTGATCTTGTTTCCTGCATGGCAGGGTTTAGACTAGATACCCCTTGTTGCCCTTCCAACCTATGATTCTATTATTACATCATGATAGTAATTTAATGGTGTATATCTTCACTCATCCTTTTGTTCTTTAACAAAAGGCTTAGGACTCATTTAATGAATATCCAAAGGTTGAAGTGCTGGGTCTTGCTGTGCCTTTTGTTCCCACCTCAAGCTCTGTTGAAGTGACCCTTAAGTGTGTGGAAGCAAAGCATATTTTGTACCACAGAGTGGCAACATGTAGTATTCATAACTTTTTAAAAAGAAACTATATGGTAAGTTAATTTGTGGTTGCTGTGTGTTTTCAAGCCATTTCTGACTTATGGTAGCCCTAAGGAGAACCTATCCTGGGGTTGTCTGGGACTGACAAAGTATGAATCTCCCAATATCACCCTGTGGATTTCCATGGCCAAGCAGAGAACTGAAACTGGATTTCCAGAATTGTAGACCACTACTCAAACCACTACACCACCCTGGCTCTCTGATAAGTTAGTTAGTTAGTTAATGGTATCAATAACTTTTTTATATCTTGCTTTCCTTAGAGACTGGCTCAGAAAAGACAGAAAATGATAATAAAAATATAGTTAAAAACATACAATTAAAACAGTATTAAACAATAAAATGGCAGTATTTATTGCACTCACACATTCTTTGTCTTACATACACACACACATGACATCTTTGAAATAGATAACTGCATATTGGCTGGTGAACATATGAGTAGATGCCCTGGAAAAGCAGCTATTAGCCATATTTCAGCTGCGATGCTGTTCTTCGTTCAACTCTGTCCCAATTAAGCTGACACCTTAACAAAATTAGGTTTGTGTGCACATTATCATGCATAACCACCATATTTAGCTGCAGCTGAATTTGTTCAACATAAAAATTAAGCAATGCTCTCTTTATTGTAGCATAAAATTGATTAACCTGTCATTGAACATAGTTTTAAAATGCATCAAAATGTTTAAAAATAAAATATGCAGCCGGACATTCCCATTTGCTAAGCAGGGAGTTAAAGCTGCAAGCTATTTGTGACATTTAACAGTTACATTAACATCCCTAATTGTAAATGACAGGGCAATTAAGCTTGAAAAATATCCCAACAAAGTGCCTTGAGCAATTACAATGCTTCCATCAACTCCAAAAGACCACTTTCCATTTATTATGGAGTCAGAGGGGGTTGACTGTTGGTCTCCAAAGGCCCCCTGAAGAGATCAGCAATCCACATTATGTTTTCTGTTTAAGGATCTGTATATACGGAATACCCTGTATTGGTAGTTCATGACTTTTTCAATATAAAACACATATATTGCACCTGCATTTGCTTTCCTTCCATACTTTGTACTTCATTCTTGTATGCTTCAGGCCCACTGATGAAGGAAGATGTCTTCAGGAAAAAGTGGGTGCTTATGGGTACTGCCTTAACCAGGAAATTGTTACTGTTGCAGGGGGAGGCTTTGTGCATTACAACAGTGATTTAGCCCCTATATGCTGTAGAGAAAAGTGACTGAATAATATTTTCAAAGCTTCAAAATAATAATTCATATGTTGCTCTTTGCATAGTCTGGAGCCTTCCCCAGTCCTCCCTTTCATATTCTTCTCAGCTTCATTTCATTTGTCATCCATTATATGGTAGCAGCCCTGCATTGGGGATGGGAGAAGGGAGCTGGCAAAGCTGTGCAGACATCATAGGGCATTCTGTTGACAGCTTCAGTAACTGGGAGCAGCATGTGACAACTGAGTCAGTGGAAATGAATGGTGTAACTTTCAATGTATTTTTGTTTATTATAATGGTCCATTTACCCACCCCACCTGCAGCAAACCATCCCTAGATATTGCCACTGATCTGAACATGTAACTGTGAAACAATCCATCCCCTGGGTTGTTATTATAAGCATCCAGATAGATCATACCTTACATAATTTGCTGAATTGTTTTGACTCAGTTGTGGAAAAGGGGGCAGTCTGAAAAAGCACAACGGAATGTAGATAAATGGTTAGGTTGGCCTGCTCCCTTTTTCTTGATCAAATCTACATCTGATCTAAATCAGTACATGTCAAACTATCTGATTTTGGGGACTGGCAATTTTTCTCCCCAAATGACAAGCGGGAAAATGTACCCACTGTATACAGTTGTTTATTTTTCTTGAAAATTCACTAGAGCTTTGGTTTAAAGGACCACAAGTTGACACTGGTTCCAATATGAAATTTATAGTTGGCTTTTCAGAGTTAGTACTGGCCTTTAAACAATGGGGCCACAACCATATACAGTGGACACTTGGTATCCACTGGGGTTACCGGGATCCCCCCCATGGATACCAACATCTGTGGATGCTCAATTCCCATTAATTATAATGGCATAGTAAAATGGTGACCCTTATGTAAAATGACAAAATCAAGGTTTGATGTTTGGAGTTTATATAATTTTTAATATTTTCAAACTGTGGATGGTTGAATCTATAGATAAAGAATCCATGGAAAGGGAGGGCTGACTGTACTGTTGTTAGCATCTGAGTAGGTTATCTCTCCCTCAAACAAAACAGCAACAAAAGCAGACCTACGTATCTCTAGCTCTGGATGTACCTGGGGCACTGTGCCCTTGAAGTATTTGACAGCTGAAGAAGAACAAAACAAGAGCCACACAGGAAAAGGAATGAGATGTGAGTAAGGCAGGAGTGGACAAACTTCCAGGGTATGGAGGAGGGTTCAGTGCACCCCATGGGACTTCAGAAGGCAGCACCTCCCCCACAATGTCCCCACCCCAGTTTTGGTTAGTATTTTCAATTCTCTTAATTCAAGAATTGACTCCCATACCCTCTTCAGGGCATGGTCAGGCAATTTTGCCATGAACCTCAGATCTCTTATAGGCACTGGAGAGGCCTTTATGAAACCAGGAAGCAAACAGTAAGTCAGAAGTTGGTTAAGGAAGTGTAGAGGCATGTTTTAAAAAAGATTAAATAAATAATTACTGTTTATTCATAATTGGGGCATTTTTGGGCCCTTGAGTTGACTGCCATCTTGAAATACATTGATCCAGTAAGGTATGAGAGATGTATAACGGACTAGTGAGACTGAAGAGAAAGGGAGCCATACCTGCATTCTACTTTTGGAAGAAATCTCAAATGACTTCTCTTTAGAAGACTGAGAAAAAAACCTAAGAAGAAGACGGGGAAAAAGATGATCGCTGGAATCCTATATGACCTCTTACGTTACATATCTTTACATATACCCAGCTATGTAGCAGAGGCACTAAGGCGGGTTACAGACCGCCCATTTGGGGCAGGCTGTACCCGCCCCTTCCCCCGGTGTATCGGGGCCTCAGTTGCTAGAACAGCAGCCGCTGAGGCCCTGATCCGCCGCTTTTCAGGCTGCGGGGAAGCAGCAAAATGCCGCTTCCCCACAGCCTGAAAAGGGGTGTCCTTGGGGCTTCAAGCCCCAAGGACACCCCCGTGATGGCGGGGAGAAGGAGAAAGGGGCCGCTTGGCTCCTTTCTCCCTTGCTTCGCTGGGCGCAGCCGTCTGAAGGCTGCGCCCAGCGACGCAAAGCAGTGCCGCAAACCAGGAAGGAGCTCCAAAATGGAGCTCCTTCCTGGTCCGCGGAAAGGGCGCACTAAGCACCCTGGTGCAGACCGACGACGTCACGTCCGCGCCACCCCGTATAGAGGCGGCGTGGTCGTGATGTCGTCATGGCGGCCTCCATGTGGAAGGGGGCCATTTTCTACGGACTCAGTCCGTACTAGGGTTAGGGAGGTGCGGAAGCACCGCACCTTCCTAACCCTAGTACGGACTGATTCCGTACTTTCATGGCGGTGTGTAACCCGCCTAAGAAACCCTAGGCTGAATTGAGAAGGTGTGTAATGGGACACCAGTAAGAGTGGTGCATCAGGACTGATGTGATGCATATAAGCACCATGCACATTGTGCATGGTTCCTGTTGTGTATCATGCACTAAAGCACATTGGGCACTTTGCTGGCTCTGCTACATAGTAGCATAACAGCAGTCCTCTACTGGATATGGACATTACACAATGGCACAATTCTAATTCTCACACACAGTTTGACAGATTTGCCATCTTGTACTTATACTGTTTATAGTACCTGTAGCATCTTGCCTCATAGGAGTACACAATCCCAACACCATGGAAAGATAGTGCCAAGGTGAGAAACATCTCAAGAGCTGTACAGTTCCAACATCTGCTGTAGATCTTGGGGTAGATCAAGGGGATTAAAAACTACCACTCCTTTTTGTTGTTGTTGTTCTTGTTATTCTACACATTATAGATAGCACAGTCAGCAAACACTGAGCCACCAGTCTGGGTAGCTCCTTTAGCATCGTGAATAAAACCCAGAATAGATTCATAACACCATTGACACTGAAGCCATCAACCTGCTGTTTAGCAGCAAAGGGGGATTGAGTAGGCCTAAATGAATCTGAACTGTGCTTCCCTTTCTTATAGTTGTCTGATGGAAAGGATTGAAAAGGAAATTTCTGAAAGGATTTTATGGGTGTGTTTTTTAGTTGTAAAGGAGGACCATATTCACTGGATGTGCAGTCCCCTCCCCACAGTTCTCCTTCTATGGTATTGTGGAGAAAGATATCTTTTGTGTGATATTGTTTAAAGCCTTCCACAAATATGTGGAACCCAGAGGAAAGAGGCAGCCAATTTACAGATTGCTCAAAATGTTACATTTCAAGGCAGATATTGTACCATCTAATTTTCATGGGTGCATTCAGGTGAACAAAATGACATTTCCAACAGAAAATTATTTTAAAATGTTTACACTGTGAAATTACTAAAAAATCATCAAGTCCATAAATAACAACAATATTTTTAAAAATCCTTCAATAATACAATTATGTACAATAACTGATATCCAGTTGCTAGCTCCAAAAAGGTTAGTCCTGCAGGATCAATACGAACTTGGTAAACCAACACTTATGTAAGTTATAGTGATTCAATATGTCTATTCTACTTATGCCTAACAGTGGAATTTAGACCAGTGACTTTGAGAAATAGTTGCAATAAAATAAAACCCAGTGCCTTAGAAAGTACACTGTATTGGCTGGGGTTGGGTTCCAGGTCCCCCTGTGGATACCAAAATCCAAGGATGTTCAAGTCCATTAAATATAATGACATAGTGAAATGGTGTCCCTTATATAAGACAGCAAAATCAAGGTTTGCTTTTTGGAAAATGTGTGTGTGTAATATTTTCAAGCTATGGATGTTTGAATCCACAGATAAAGAATCAGTGGATATGAAAGGCTGACTATCTAAATCACAAGATGTAAGATCTACTGTAACTATTGTTTAAGAGAACCATGGAATTTTCCATGTTGTTCTAAAGGAACAGCTCTGTATCAATTGCTGTTTCTTCTGTGTCTACTCCTTCCATTCTTTCTTGAAGCTGTTTTTAGCCTCTTCCAACTAGGACTCTTCTAAGGGGTTTTAAAACTTGGGAGATTACCGCACTGCGTTCTGAGAACGTTCTGTGTCATAACGTGATGAGAACGTTCCTGGAACGGATATTACCGCATTAGCAAACTAGAACGTGATCAGAACGTGATCAGAACGCATTTTACCGCACAGCGCTTCCTTTTTCTTGAAACCGTTCCGAGAACATATTCCACCAAGGCCGAGAGAAATCCATTCTCTCATTCCTCCGTCTCTTGATTGGCTGAAAGAATGACAGGCAGGGAGGCAGACAGGTGAGCAACTGCAGTGAGGGAAGGTGTGTGTGAGAGAGAGAGGGGGGAAAGAAGGAGAGAGGGAAGGGAGGCAAGAAGGAGGGATCGGGAGGAAGGCAGGAAGAAAGAGAAATGGGGAGAGATGAGCCTTTCAAGTTGCATCCCAAACCTCCTTTGCACGGCTGGGATCGGGAGGAAGGTAGGGAGAAAGAGAAATGGGGAGAAATGAGCCTTTCAAGTTGCATCCCAAACCTCCTTTGCAAGGCTGGGATCGGGAGGAAGGTAGGGAGAAAGAGAAATGGGGAGAAATGAGCCTTTCAAGTTGCATCCCAAACCTCCTTTGCAAGGCTGGGATCGGGAGGAAGG